>NC_085867.1:50466162-50471162 GCF_034702125.1 Engraulis encrasicolus
CTCTCTCTCTCTCTCTCTCTCTCTCTCTCTGCATGTTAAGCCCTCAAAGCATGTGATTCCACAAAACACTGACTATACTTCCACGGTGTGTGTGTGTGCGTGTGCGTTCATGTACAGTTAATGGGCCATACATAGGTCACCTGTTGACCTGTTGATGTGGGCACTGGTGATGTTCATGACTCTATTGATCTAAAAACAATTCCCCCAGGGGTGTGTGAATGCTTGCGCATTTGTGTGTTTGTGCGCGGCGACAGAGACGCACGCTCCAGTGATCCGGAAGCCTCCATCCATCCCTTCTAATGGGATGGGAGTCACAGCAACCAAACAACCTCGGATGTGTCTGAACATGCACATACGTCACTGGGTTTTTAGCCAGGTAATTTATCACCATGGTAACGAAAATGTACTACCGTCACAACTTTGCTTACAACCCAGTCTAAAATATGATATCACAAATGGACGGAGAGACACACACGCACACACAGGGCTGGATTAAGATGGCCCAGGGCCCCTAGGCTACAGGTCGCTGTGGGCCCCTGCGAAGGCAATGGGATATTCACAAGATTTAAAACTACTTGATAGGGCAGATACATTTTCTGTTTTTCTGTTTTTAATATATATTTTGGGCTTTTTATTGCCTTTATTTGACAGGATAGTGAAAGTAGTGACAGGAAGTGAGTGGGCAGAGAGAGATGGGGAAGAGTCAGCAAAGGACCTGGGCTGGGAGTCGAACCTGGGTTGGCCGCATAGCAAACGAGTGCCCTACCATTTGCGCCACGGTAGGGCCATGGCAGATGCATTTTTCAATTCCGCATCTTGTCATGATTCTGCTTTTTTATGATTTTTTAAGAATTAAAATTCTCCCCCTTTGGTCAATCGGGGGGGCCCTGGCAGGTGGGGCCCCCTATGCTGCAGCCATATCTAGCCTGTGCATTAATCTGACCCTCTACACACATACCGCACACGCACACACGCACACGCACACACACACACACACACACACACACACACACACACACACACACACACACACACACACACCGTTTTCACACTCAAACTCTCCCCTTTTGGTAGGCATCCAAAAGTAACAGGTCTACGATGATGTCGCCAACAAAACCAGGAAGACCATCTCCCCACCCTCTACTTCCCACTGTAGTGTGTGTGTGTGTGTGTGTGTGTGTGTGTGTGTGTGTGTGTGTGTGTGTGTGTGTGTGTGTGTGTGTGTGTGTGTGTGTGTGTGTGTGTGTGTGTGTTGCAGCAATCAGAGAGGGGGGAAACCCTGTTTAGCAAAGTGCCCAGGCTGATGAATGGGACGCCAAGTACCCGATTGGTCCTGTGTGTGTGCTTCCAGGGGGTAGCGATTGCATCTGTGTACTAATCGGTAATGCCCCTGCCTTACCAGGGGGGTCTCCACATGCAATTAGGTCACATTGCAACACCAACTGCATACACCGTTTTATTTATTTGTTTACTTGTAGATGTTACTGTTTGTGTGTACTTACCTCCCAGGCTGTGGTTATTAACTATATCTGGGTCATTTAGTTTGTTTGTTTGTTGGTTCTTTCGCTTTTGGTCTGGCATTGTTTGCTATCGGGTGGTTTAACCGCTGTTAACCGTGTTAGACATTTGTGACTATTATCTCAGGACATGCTATGTTTCATGTGATCTAATACCCTTAAAGGTACACTGTGTGAGATTTTGAGTTGTTTATTTCCAGAATTCATGTTACCCATTCACTAATGTTACCTTTTTCATGAATACTTACCACCACCACCATCAAATTCTAAGTATTCATTATGACTGGAAAAAGTACACTTTTCGTACATGAAAAGGGGGATCTTCTCCATGGTCTGCCATTTTGTATTTCCAGAAATAGCCATTTTTAGCTTCAAAAATGACTGTACTTGGGCCATACTTGAAAATATTAGTAATTTACTTAGTAAACGTTCATGAAAAGATCAAATTTGGAAATAGGCAGCCCAGTTTCAATGAGTAGTAAAGTTGCAGTACCTTTTTTGACCATTTCCTGCACAGTGTCCCTTTAAAATAGCTTGAACATTGAGCCACTTTGAAATTAAATTCACAATGCAAAACCTTTGTCTTTTCAGGGGACCCTGTCAAGGTGGTAGGTGTTTGTTGTCAAGGGGGGCTACCTGAACTAGAGAGTGAAGGGGAGAACCCTGGTATCCAACCCACACACTCACACACTTCATAGATAGATAGATAGATAGATAGATAGATAGATAGATAGAGAAAGACAGCAAAAGAAAGAGGCAGTTTGTGTAGATAGATGGCTTATGGTAAATGAGCTCCTCAAATAACCACATGAACATCTACGAGGTTTGTGGCCAGCGCATCTTCACCCTCAGATCACATTGTGGAGGTGAGCTATCAAGTACCTCTCTCTCTCTCTCTCTCTCTCTCTCTCTCTCTCTCTCTCTCTCTCTCTCTCTCTCTCTCTCTCTCTCTCTCTCTCTCTCTCTCTCTCTGAGTATGTGGTGATGGGGCTTGTTGTTGTATAATTGGCTAGAGAGGAGAGGTAACTGTACTTCTGTTGAGCTGTATATTTAGCACCCATGCTTTGACTGGCTACAGAGCTGACAGAGCTGCTCGTGTGTGTGTGCTTGTGTGAGTGTGCGTGTGTGCTTGTGTGAGTGTGCGTGTGTGCTTGTGTGAGTGTGTGTGCTTGTGTGAGCGTGTGCTTGTGTGAGTGTGTGTGTGTGCTTGTGTGAGTGTGTGTGTGTGTGCTTGCGTGAGTGTGTGTGTGTGTGTGTGCGTGTGTATGAGTGTGTGTGCGTGTGTGTGCTAGTGTGCGTTGTGCTTGTGTGCTTGTGTGCGTGTGTGCTTGTGTGTGTGCGTGTGTGAGTGTGTGTGTGTGTGTGTGTGCTTGCGTGAGTGTGTGAGTGTGTGTGTGTGTGTGTGTGTGTGTGTGTGTGTGTGTGTGTGTGTGTGTGTGTGTGTGTGTGTGTGTGTGTGTGTGTGTGTGTGTGTGTGCTTGTGTGAGTGTGTGTGTGTGCTTGTGTGAGCGTGTGCTTGTGTGAGTGTGTGAGCGTGTGAGTGTGTGGTAGACAGTGTGATGGAGAAAGAGATTTAGAGTTAGTCTCGTAGAGAGAAAAGCAAAACTGACATCTGCATGCGGTGAGCAGGTCGTGTCTGTCTGTCTGTCTGTGTGTCTGTCTGTGTGTCTGTCTGTCTGTGTGTCTGTGTGTCTGTGTGTCTCTCTCTCTCTCTCTCTCTCTCTCTCTCTCTCTCTCTCTCTCTCTCTCTCTCTCTCTCTCTCTCTCTCTCCCTCTCCCTCTCCCTCCGATTCAGAAATGGTAGTTCCTCATGTCTGCAGGATGGAATTTGCTATTGGCATGTGGTGTGGGTACACCTGAATAGCCAATAGATTTTCTACACACCTGTTTGAATGTAACGTTAGATGTGTTTGTGTTGTTGTTGTTTTGCCTGACTTTGGCCGTGTGGCAATCAGTCAAATGCTGTGAACACACACACACACACACACACACACACACACACACACACACACACACACACACACACACACACAGACACACACACGGTTTGTAATTGCATCACCTCAGTAGAGTGTGCCATGTCTGTATCCTACAGTGCTTATTACACGTAACCTCAGAACTGAGACACACTCCTCTACACACACGCCTCTGGTCAGATAAACACACACTTCTATCTAGTGTGTGTGTGTGTGTGTGTGTGTGTGTGTGTGTGTGTGTGTGTGTGTGTGTGTGTGTGTGTGTGTGTGTGTGTGTGTGTGTGTGTGTGTGTGTGTGTGTGTGTGTGTGTGTGTGTGTGTGTGTGTGTGTGTGTGTGTGTGTGTGTGTGTGTGTGGCGAAGGGAGTTTTCCCACAAAGAGGCAAAAATGGAACTGGGGCAAATGAGTAGAGGACAGACGAATGAATGACAGATGTAGAGAGAACAGTTAAAGAAGGGGGGTGGGGGCAGATATATCATGGGGGGTAGACCTTTAAAACCGCCTTCTCAAGGGACAGCCCTCAAGAGAAAAGACAAGGATTCTTAAATACATACAGTACAAATGCCAGAATGAAAGAGTTAAGAGAGCAGGGCTAGATAATGAAGGCCTATGGACAGAACATGTGTGCACCAGTGGCAGAAAATGGGTCGCTGGGAAAAGGGATTTTGTATGGGAGGGAAGGGAGCGAATGTTGTGCACAGGCGTAGGGACACTGTAAAGGCAGATGAGGGTAATACGATGCACTAGAGAAGTGTTTCTCAAACTTTGTCAGACCTAGAACCACTTTTTCCCATTTTTTTCCAGGGGCTATCTGTGTCAAAGTCAAGTAAAGCTTCTTTGCACAAAAATAGACCTGAAGTGTGCGGATTGTCTTCTTTTTATACAGGGGCTATCTGTCAAATGAATTGACCGGCTCAGTGACGCTACAAAGATGTGAATTCAGATCCATCCAGATCACTTAACTTTCAAAATGTAAATTTCAGTCCTGTCTTATTGTAGTACTTATTGCACCCGGACCACACTTTCAGAACTACTGCACCAGGGAAAGAGGATGAGGGAAAGATGTGATGGTCAGCAGCATCCAAAGGAGTACATTTTTGCATGTCCCGCCAAACTGGCGAGGTGCAGTAGCCTGGGCGAAAAGCCGACTATTGACTGGAGAACATAGGATGGCGTCGCCAGGCTAGAGGTGCAGCACCACTGAGCAGAAGTCTGCAACATTGTTTGAGTTCTTGAGTGGCAGTGATTTGTCTTTGGTTTTGACCCGACTGGGTCTTCCTCAGGCAAGTCAATCAGTATTGCCACCTGTGATTCAGTCCCATCTGTCCAAGTTGTCTTGTATATCTGTCTTTCTCTCTTTGTTCCCTCTTCTCAACTCACATCCTCTCCTCTTTCCTGACTGTCTGTCTGTCTGTCGGTCTCTCTCTCTCTCTCTCTCTCTCTCTCTCCCCCCCCTTCCCCCATCCCTTCTTACCTCACCCCCCCCCACCTCTCTGTCTTCCACTCT
>NC_085867.1:50476162-50478662 GCF_034702125.1 Engraulis encrasicolus
ATATAGAGAACGAAAAAAAAACAACCAAATAACCTAACTATACCCGGTATTAAACGGTTTGTAGAATTTCAGAATAACGTTTTTGTTCCGGAACACTTGAAGACCATTTCGGTTTCGTTTCCGTTTCCGTTCCTTGTAAAATTCCATAAAATTTCGTTCGTTTTCGGTTTTCGTTTTCGTTCCTTGAACCGGTTCGGAGCCCTGCCTGGAGCACTTGTTAGGCTACAGGTGACTTGCTCAAGGGCGCTTCAACCATGAACGCTATGAGATTCAAACCTGCAGCTGTCCAATTCCAAGACCCGCTCCCTAAGCATTAGATCATGGCTGCCAAAGTTTCATCTGCTTTGTGCACAAGTTGTAGAGCATCCTTGTTTGTGTGTGTATGTGCATGTGCATGCGCATAAAAGAGTGAGTGTGCATATGTGACTTGTGTTTGTGATGGACAAGCAAAAATGCATGACGAATCAAATCTGAGACAGACAGCCACTGCGGCGTTTCCTTGTTTTGACTTCTTTCGCCACAGTCATGGGGTCCAGTTTGGTTGTGTTGGATATGGTCTGCTGAAGGTTATCTCTCTCCGCTGCCCTAATCAGCCACAGGATCACAGCAGAATCCTGTAATTCCCGTCACAGCGCGTCATTTAACTCAGCAGATGTGGATCTGGCCTCTGTGCACTCACTGCTCACCTCTTAACATGGCGCGACAAAAGTCAGCTTTGTGAGATGATTGGAGCAGACAAAGCCATCTTTGTGCCCTGATTGGGCGTAGTAAGTCAAAGCAATCACTGTGTACTCACCACTCGAGTGCTGATATGATCATAGAGATTTGACATGCAGTCATAATAACATTTAAAGTTGCGGTCTAGTAAAATCAGCCGGCTACAGTATGAATCGGCACATTTTGACTCTTGGTATAGATCTTTGTGTTCCTCTGACTATGATTTCACTTCGTTTACCACAGTCTAGTCTTCACCTGTAGGGGAATGCAGAATTTGTTCTTAATATAATGCTAGCCTGTGGAATTTTGTGATCTATGATTGGTTTTCAGTTTAACTTATTACCTCCGCCAAGGAGGTAATGTTTTCGGTCGCCTTGGTTTGTCTGTCTGTCTGTCTGTTTGTTTGTCAGCAGGATAACTCAAAAACTAATCAACAGATTTGGACGAAACTTTGTGGAGTTGTTGGTAATGACCCAAGGAACAAAATTCTGGAGGTGATCCGGATCACAAATCAGAACCAGGACCTTTTTAAGGATTCTGTCAGCAGGCTAACTCAAAAACGAATCAACGGATTCGGACAAAACTTTGTGGAGTTGTTGGTAATGACTCAAGTAACAAGTGATTAAATTCTGGTGGTGATCTTCTGGATCACGAACTGTGGATAACTCCACTAAAGAAGGCAGAAAGAGAGGGTGTAACAGTCAAATGTTCTATCAAGCAGCTTCCTTGGCGGAGGTCTGCGCTCTCTGAGTGCTTCTAGTTTGCAAAAGTGATCGACACAATGGCAAAAATCAGCAACTGATGGGTATCTTGTCATGTGGACTGATTTTTGCCATGAGTTTAAAGATGAACAATTTTGGAAGCACTTCAGTTATTTCCAAGGGCTCTTTTATCTTGTTGTGGGAGATGCTTTTGAATTAATTCATATTATTTTTCCTGCAGTCTTGGAAGCACTCCTAGACAAATATTTTCTCATTTGAATAACTAAAAAGGCACATCGCATCAACAAATTGGTGGAAAGACACCTATGCTTGTTTCCTTGCTCTGTCCCCATAACCCCAATCGCCCATGTGTGTCAGTTTCTGAATAACTACAAAGGCCCACCAACAAGTTGAAGATAGTGGATTTCCATCCATCGGTATCTAATTTTGTTCTATGAGTTTGAAAACGAATGCCTCTTTCAGTTATTTCCAAGGTCATTATTTTATAAGGCTATTTGAAAAACTTTTTAAAAAGATGCACTACATCAACAAGTTGGAAAAAACGATCCCCCAGTTTTCCACCCTTCGTCCTCATAACCCCATTTATCCATTCATGCATGTGTGTCAGTGTGTGTGTGTGTGTCTCTGTGGGCCGTCCGGCAGGCCGGGTCACTACACAGCCGTCCGCTCTGCTCAGCTCCGCTCCGCTCGGCCCGCCGTCTGTCCCCGTCATCCCAGTGCTATGAGGAGCCTCTTACTCACACTCTACTTTTAGTGCCTCAGGCTGCCTGTGCTGTGGCCAAGCGGAGCCTTGGAGCCAAGCCATCGGCAGCCATGCTGTGTGGTGGGGTTGGAGAGGGGTGTGGTGTAGTGTGGTGTTGGAGTGAGGTGAGGTGGGGTGGGATGGTGTTGGAGTGGGGGGGGAGTGTTGTGGCGAGGTGAGGTGGGGTGGGGTGGTGTTGCTGTGGGGGGGGGGGGGTTGGATCGGGGTGTGGCGTTGGAGGGTGGTGGGTTGGTGTTGGAGCGGGATGGGGGCTGTGGTGGTGTTGGGGGGGGGGCTGTGTGGAACAGATGGATGGATG
>NC_085867.1:50483662-50593662 GCF_034702125.1 Engraulis encrasicolus
CCATGCTGCCAGTGCCATCAGAAATACCTCTTTTGCAAGGTGGCATTCCTTCCTAATTCCTGGGTATAATAGCAGTGAACCACAGCAAGCTCGCTGTACTGTGTGTGTGTGTGCACATGAGTGCGTGTGCGTGTATGTGTGTGTGTGTGTGTGTGTGTGTGTGTGTGTGTGTGTGTGTGTGTGTGTGTGTGTGTGTGTGTGTGTGTGTGTGTGTGTGTGTGTGTGTGTGTGCGCGTGCGTGCGCGCGCGTGAATGTACGTGTGTGTGTGAAAATGTGTGTGAATGTGTGTGTGTTTGAACGTGTGTGTGTGTGTGTGTGTGTGCCTGCGTGTAGGCGTGTGTGTGTGTGTAGAGATGGTTTCGGTTCTAACAGAGGAAGTGTAAATTGGCACATTAACCAGTTAACTGTCAAAACCCGCGGGCGGGTTGAGATTCTATCACACTCATCTCCCTCTTAATCATGCTAAATAAAACCATATTGTTTTCGAATTAAATAACTGTCATATTTACACCTCATTTAAAAGCTTGATTTTTCACGAAACTGCACAAATAAATCATCCACAGAATCAATATATAGTATTTTCTATATTATCTAAATTATCCTGTCTGATGCTGGTCAAAATACCTCCGGCATATCCCTTTTCCCTTGTTGAGCTTCATCAACATCGCCATTGTGTGTACCCTTATCAATGAGTTCACGCTGTTTGTTGGGTCTCAAAATGTTCACAAGAGTCCAAAGAAATAAAATATAAACACTATTTTATTCAAAAAACATTTTACAAGTATATACAACGCCTCATACAAAGCAAACGCCGTGGGCAAAGCCAGCGCGTTGCGGAGTTTATCTGTAGCAAATCCCGTATTGTTGTTTTGATTGCTTATTGTCGGCAGATTCACGACCGGCAATGAGTCCCTAAGATATTTCCGGTTGCATAATGCTAACCAGTATGTAAATACGACCAATACGTCTTGATTTATGAGCCACCCAATGAATGCTACACTATAATTTGGTCTGGCTGCGCCTCTTTCAGGAATAAGGAACACTCGACTGTGGTGAACATGGAAAAGATTCAGCACATATGTCGGCAATTTCCAAAAGCATTTCAACATGTCGATGCTATGCTATTTCAATCCAGCAACTCTTATTGTTGCCCATTCACTTTTCAATCCGACATCCGGTTAGCTTGTCAAACGCTTGCATACGAGCAAACTTTTTGATGCGGAGCCATCCTAATAAAGATATATGTCATATACCACACTTTTGTGTGTGCATTTATTTGTCATGAACACTCGATGGTTGTCAGAATTGAAATCAATTTACAGACCAGCGACCAGACATTTCATTACGGTCGTGTCAACTTGCAACTTTAGCATTTTCAGCATTTCCGGTCTAAATGTAAACAAAACTACGTGCGTGTGTGGGCGTTATTCTTGAAGATTCTAAATGGAACTGAGCAAAACGCCTGGACATCTCTCTACATAAAACATTGCAGAAAGAGTGTCCTTCATGCTGACAAAGCCAAATTTTACACATTGCTTCCTAAGACCTGGTGCAAGTGTTCAGTTGTGTTTCCAAGGGATAATAACTGTAACAGTGGATTACATTCACATTTGTTTACATATGTTTTTTTGTGCGTGGAAGAAAAAAAAAAAGTTTACGTCTATGTGTTATTTTGACAGTAAATAAGATAGCTATTCTGACTATTTAGTGACATTGCACAGAGTCTCAGCTTTCTAAAAAGACCAAGCATGTTAGTTTAGGACAAAGTGAGGAGGAATAGTAACTCCTGGAGTCGGCGCAGTGCAAACATGCTAAAATTCTATAGAATTCTACTGAGGATTAAGTGGTTAATAATAAGGAATGTTCTATCAGTCACATGCATCTCTCTCTGTCACCGTCTCTCTTTCTCAGAAACAGGCTTTCCCTCACACATATTCTTTTCAGGAGGAACCATGTACTGACAACATCTGATGGCAGTGAGCTGAGAAGCACAAAGAGAGAGAGAGCTAAAGAGAGATCGTGCCAGATATCTCCTCAGAGCACAAAATTCTCATCGCTTCATTCCTCTATTTGCTGATATTCTGGGTGTTTCAGAGGAACAACTGTTGTGAAGCTTGAGAGTACATTGGGCTCACCCTCAGCCACGGCAATGACACAACATTACTATAACATGACATTACTATAACGTGACATTACTATAACGTGACATGACGCTTTTGGATAGAGTGACATGAATGAATGAATGAATGAATGAATGAATGAATGAATGAATGAATGTGTAGCAAAGAGGAGTAGAATTGCACAGCCGGGACTTGAACCCATACCTTCTGCGGGTAGTAAACTGCTGCTCTGACCGCTACACCAAAGAGACAGTCAGAACACACCCACAACTAGGGCTGTGCAATATATCGTATTTATATCGCGATATCAATATTCATCATATATCGTGATATCAATATCAAAATTCATATATCGTGATATTTTGTCATTTGTCATTTGCAACGCTACGGTGCAGTATGGCAGCCAAGGGATTAAGCAAAACGCAGGGGTGGTACATCAGAACTAGCTTTATGTCGAGAAAAATAGACGCCTCTCGAGTCTCGCGCTCTCCTCAAGTCTACATTCACACAGACTTACTAGATATTATGCTACTAGAAAGCACTAGAAACTAGAGAGCCATTATGCGTGCTACTCCACTACGATAATAGTGGCGAGGCTTGGGAATTTTGGGAATCGCTTAAAATATCGTGATCTCAATATTTGCAGAAAATATCGTGATATTGATTTTTTCCAATATCGAGCAGCCCTACCCACAACCCTAGTGATGGTCACTCCATCACAGAATGATTGAAAGAATGACCTTTAGTTGTCAAATCTTCACGTGCACTAGACATACAATACAAGGTATTTGAAATTGCATAAGCAGAGGTTGCAGATCAAAGATCCGAAATCCAATCCCATGATTCTGACCTCAAAATACACATAACGTCTGTGAAATTGCAGTGCTTGCAGTCTTCTGCACAAAGCATTTTGCTATCTAAACAACTAAATCATCATCACAGGTGTATTTGAGGACAGCTTTCAGATGATGATGTGTACAGATTTGTATTTCTGCCAGAGTGGTTAGGTAACAAAACTTAATCTGTCTTTTGAAAGGTGTTCTGATTTGCCGCTATGAGCTTGCTCTCGTCTCTCTCTCTCTCTCTCTCTCTCTCTCTCTCTCTCTCTCTCTCTCTGTCTCTCTGTCTCTCTCTCTCTCTCTTTCTCTGCTTTTAGAAATGAGATTCGGCCTTGCATGCAGGACTTGATCTTGTTTCAGATTTATGTTGTTGAGTTGAATGTGAGCAGTATGTGGGAATCATGCGCACAGTATGGAAAATGTTGACATGCAAAACCAGACGATTTTTTTTTGCCTTCAGACAGACAGTAAGAAGAGAGGTTTTTTGGAAGAGCCTTTAGAGGAAACCATTCCAGAAGTTTCCATCGGTGAAAACATTCCTTTTAACCATCTGAGTGGCGTGACAGAGAGAGTACTCATTACAGCTCTAGGCCTATAGGGGTGCAGGACTCACCCAAGACACTGAGGCGTCATAATGGCTCTATGTGTGCGTGTCATATGGCATATAGGCTGTATTCACTCTGGGCTAGTCTTTGACAGTGCATCGCATGACCACGTTTGAGAGATGACTCTTGATCTATCAGGCGATTATGTCTTTGTTAATCAAAGTGGCGTACAGTTCAACCAGGAGTGATGAATGGGGAAAAATGCCCTGCAAACATCTACAGACCTTACGTAATATGACTGATCACCCGTTAAGACACACCACTCAGCGTAATTTCCAAGTACACAAGTAAACCGTGTGTACAGTGTGTTCTGCCCCAGAATTTTGAGTGTAGGCCTACTTACCTTCTGTCACAACTAACCAGCTCTGTCCTGCTACCCAGAGTTCTTGCTTTGTTGCTTGTTTTCTCTGATCACATCTTTATATCATCATAGTTTCTGTGGATATAACAGCACATAAGTGTAATGAAAGCTAATATTGACGAAGTCAATGTCGTCACAATCACGTGTCTGCTATGTAGAACCTGTTCTAGCTGAAAGTTTTCCTCTATGTTAAAATGTCGATGCTCACGTCCACGCAATGTTCGACTTGGTGAATAATGACTCCTCTCCTTCTCCTTCCTCCGATTGCTTTACAGAGGGGCCTCGGTCTCACCTCAACTCCCTCAAGATGTCCACCATGAAGCTCATGGACAAGTTCCACACGCCCAAGATCAAGAGGACGCCCTCCACCAAGGGCAAGCCTCCCTCCCCAGAGCCCCCGGCGCCTGCCCCTGAGAAGCCCGTCAACAAGGTCAGCCTGGTCTCCTTGGTCTCTCTCTGCCTGTCTATCCATCAGCCTGGAGATTTCTCCTGCTGACTTTCCAAAGGGTTGAAGCAACTGGTCTGAAGCCCAGTTAATCCCTACTATCATTCCAATCCAGTCCAAGTTCAGCTTTCCCCTAGTAAAAAACCCTCCAGATTCTTCCAGCTAAATCCTTTGGATAACATGACCTGTGTGAATGAGTCTTCTTCACTGACTATGGGTCTGACCATCTCATGGCTAGTTTGGTCTCTAAGTTTAAACAAAGTTCCTAGATTCTCATGGCTTGCTTGGTCTCTTAGTTAAAACAAAGTTCCTATATTCTCATGGCTTGCTTAGTCTCTTAGTTAAAACAAAGTTCCTTGATTCTCATTACTAGTTTGGTCTCTTAAAAAAAGATCCTAGATTCTCTTAGATTTCACACACTCTGGTGGTTAAATGGTTTCTTTTCATTTTTGAAAGTGTAATGTGTGTGTCTCTCGAGCTCTCTCTGACTGTAACACCATCTTTATACATACAATACGATACGATTCGATAACACTTCATTGTCAGTTTTCACTGAAATTCATTTTGCATGAACAAGAGCTTTTTAAAGGAAGGACCAGACATGCATGTAACATCACAGGACTATTGCACATTAATACCATGCATGTGGAGCATAGAGCACCATCGGATAAACAAAACATGGAGCCTGACCGCACAGTAACCCACACTCACAGACACAGGTACAGGTACAGACAGACCTATATACATGATACATGCATACATCACATACATACAGACATGCGTAACATGAGGATATTTCTCTCCATGGGGTAATCTTACTACAGACAGCTATAAGACCACAGAGTCAACAAAATAATTGATTGATGTATTGCAGGTGTCACCAACCAGGTGCCAGGTAGCCCTCCAGGAGCTTCTGAGGTGTCCACCAAGGATGTTAATGAACAGTGACGACTACCAGATTTTAGTCACAGTTAATGCTTTTCTTAATTTAAATATTAGATTATTTATTATTTATAACCTATAAGCAAGTTATAATTCAATAATAGCTGCAAGCAGCAATGCGGGGCCAAGCAGTAAACTTGCTAAATTCGCCACGGCAACAGAAGGAACTGCAGCGCCCCCTTTGGCCCAAATCTCGCCAATGTTGGTGTGCATTCCTTGGAGGGGAGTGTGATCACATAAACCAAGTTTAGTTTGAATCCGTTGAAGAGCTGCCGAGATATGAGCTCACTTCCTGTTACCTGTTGGTGGGGCTAGAGAGTTTGAGCTGGGAATCTTTTTTTTTAGTGGGAGGTCATGGGATTGACTAGTGTGTGCAAAAAATAGCTAAAAGAATCTGACAAACGGTTGCTGAGATATGACCTCACTTCCTGTTTCGCCACTTTTACGACAATTTTGTTTGACTGTCACGGCTAAACGATAAAAGATATCCAATATTCCTTGAGACCCCATGTGTAGCTCAGTCCAGAGATACTATATACCGAATTTCGGGCGAATTGGTCAAAAATTGGGGAAAAAATTGCATTTTTATTGAATTTTACAAAATTCAAGATGGCGGGAAAACTATGAGGCAGAAAATGACGTTATAGGGTGCGTTGGATTCGTCTTGGCCCAAGGATTCCAGGGATACCAGGTTTATGACAATTGGCCCAGCGATTCAAAAGTTACAAGCAGAAATGTACCTGCGACTTTCACCTGCTGGTGGCGCTAAAGTATTGGGGCTGGGGACCTATAACTCGCTGTGGGTAATGTTGATGCTGCCTCAAATATGTGTGCCAATTTACAGCATTTTTCTATGTATGGTTCTATGGGCTACCATAGACTTACAGTGAATTTTACAAAATTCAAAATGGCGGCATTTCCCTTCTGCGTTGACATAACTTCATATAGTGCGTTGAATTCGACTTGGCCCAAGGATTCTAGTGATAATAATATATTTTACATCGTGCATATGGTTTAAAAGCTACAGGCAAAAATGTAGCTAAAATGTTGACCTGCTGGTGGCGCTACAGAGTTTGATATGGGGTTCTGATTTTTTTTGTAGTAGGTCATGGGATGGACTACTATGTGTGTACAAAATCCCAACCTAATTCAACAAACGGTTGCTGAGATATGACCTCACTTCCTGTTTCACCACTTTTACGACCATTTTGATTGGCTGTCACGGCAAAACGATAAAAGATATCTAATATTCCTTGAGACCCCATGTGTAGCTCAGTCCAGAGATATTATATACCAAGTTTCGGGCGAATTGGTCAACAATTGCAGGAAAAATAGCATTTTTATTGAATTTTACAAAATTCAAAATGGCGGGAAAATTATACTGGCGGAAAATGACGTCATAGAGTGCGTTGAATTCGTCTTGGCCCAAGGATTCCAGGGATACCGAGTTTATGACAATTGGCCCAGCGGTTCAAAAGTTACAAGCAGAAATGTACCTGCAACTTTGACCTGCTGGTGGCGCTAGAGTGTTGGGACTGGGGACCTATAAATCACTGTGGGTAATGCTGAGACTGTCCCTAATGTGTGTGCCAATTTACAGCATTTTCCTACCTACGGTTCTATGGGCTGCCATAGACTTGCTAAGGAGAAGAAAGGTGCCTATATAATAATAATAATAAGCAGAAAACCTACTAACTCTAGAGGGGCCTTCGCCAGCTTCGCTGCTTGGCCCCTAATAATAGCGGGATTTGAGAATGATGAGACATCAGTAGAGGATTTTGAACAAAAGCAGCCCTCGGTTAGCCCTCAGTAGCCCTCAGGTAGCCCTTGGTAGCCCTCAGACCCAGAAAGGTTGGGGTCAGGACCCCTGATGTATTGTATCTGATTATATCTCTGGTTATTATACTCACCCACATGGTGTCTGCATCACGGGCATTTAGACTCCCCTGCTGCGCTGCTGTGAGCGGAATCATGCCACAATCTTTCTCCAGTGGGCTCAAATTCATATGAAAAATATATGAGAGATAATGCTTAAATAGGCTTACATGCCACGGAAACATTTAACCACTGTAGGTGGTATGTGGGTTTTACTCGCATGAGGAAAATGATAAATTGGCATCTTATATTGTGTGCTTATCACCATATAAAAATATAAGCTATTATATGAATCGTTTTGTAAGTTTCATTTGTTTTCTTCTTGGTATGGGGATGCATTTCCTTCCATGGCTGATGCGTGTGCCTTCGGTTAGCGTTAATTAAAAGATCTGATCTGCTCCACCGCTGCTCCCTTCGCTTTTATCTGGGACTCTGAACCCTCACGGGGCATCCATCAGACAGTTTAGCTAAAGTGTTCCATCTCTGCCTCAGCTCTCGACCGTGTAATTTAGTTGATGTTCAGACAAGCTCTACGCCTAATAGTTGAGCTGGTAATGGTGGTGTTACTGTACGAGCTCAATCAGTTTAGAGGGAAAGGGATGTTAAAGTCTGCCGATGATTCAGTGCTGGAGTGGTTGTAATGAAAAACGTTGTGGGAACTCAAGTGGTTTATATAGCGAACTAGTGGATGAAAGTGATTTAAGTGCCATAATGTAATTTCACGGACTGAAGAGCGTGGTTAGAGTCCATACTAATGGATGTTTGAATGTCTGAGTGTGTATCTGTATGTGTCTGCCTGCCAACATGCTTGATTATATGTTGTGAGACTAGAGATACCCATGACGTCAATACATTTGATGTATGCAGCTTGTAGACTAATCTACATGTAGTACTCTAGAGGTTTTGCTGGAGTTGCCAGTGGAGAGTCCTTCTTATCCAGGTCATGTTATCCAAAGAGTTTAGTTCTGCTCAGAGTTCATCAGCTCCAAGATGTCCTGTGATGCTCTGCTTTGTATGTGTGTGTGTGTGTGTGTGTGTGTGTGTGTGTGTGTGTGTGTGTGTGTGTGTGTGTGTGTGTGCCTGTGTGTGTGCCTGTGTGTGTGCCTGTGTGTGTGCCTGTGTGTGCCTGTGTGTGCCTGTGTGTGTGCCTGTGTGTGCCTGTGTGTGTGCCTGTGTGTGTGCGCGCGTGTGTGTGTGCCTGTCCGTGTGTGTTTTTCTGTGTGCCTGTCCGTGTGTATGTGTTTGTGTGCCTGTCCCTGTGTGTGTGTTTGTGTGCCTGTCCCTGTGTGTGTGTGTGTGTGTGTGTGTGTGTGTGTGTGTGTGTGTGTGTGTGTGTGTGTCTTTGTGTGCCTGTCCATCCGTGTGTGTCTGTTAATACCGGTATGTGTTTGTCTGTCTGTCTGTCTGTCTGTCTGTCTGTTCATCCGTGTGTGTGTGTGTATGTGTGTGTGTGTTTGGTGTTGAGCAGAAGGTGTCTCGTCTGGAGGAGCAGGAGAAGGACGTGGTGTCTGCTCTGCGCTACTTCAAGGCCATCGTGGACAAGATGGCGGTGGACGCCAAAGTCCTGGAGATGCTCCCCGGCTCGGCCAGCAAAGTATTGGAGGCCATCCTGCCCTTGGTACAGGGAGACACCCACAACAGGTGAGGGAGACGGAGTGTGTGTGTGTGTGTGTGTGTTTGTGTGTCCTCAAGACATTGTGTTTTTTCTTTGTGAAGAATGAAGGAATGTAAACCTTAGGGCTTGGGGAAGATGCCTCCTGTCACACACACGCACA
Organism: Engraulis encrasicolus; assembly: GCF_034702125.1. NCBI lineage: Eukaryota > Metazoa > Chordata > Actinopteri > Clupeiformes > Engraulidae > Engraulis > Engraulis encrasicolus. The sequence goes on from NC_085867.1 coordinate 50,492,626, forward strand.
CACAAATACACACACACACACACACACACACACGCACACGCACACGCACACACGCACACGCACACGCACACGCACACTCACTCACACTCACACTCACACTCACACTCATGCTCACAGTATTTCCTTCTTTTTTTTCTCTTGCTTACCTCATCGGGGGGAAGAGAATGATAAACTTCAGATGATGTCGCTGATAATGCCGTTCCTGGTGTGACACACACACACACACACACACACACACACACACACACACACACACACACACACACACACACACACACACACACACACACACACACACACACACACACACACACACACACACACAAACCCGTATCCTGTTGCTGGGTCTCTGAGGCTGACTGTGCCTTTGGAATGTTGGAGTGTGTGTGTGTGGTGTTGTCCTGACCTGTCGGAGCAAGCCTGAGACTTTTCCCCGCATTCGTGGAGAGGCTCATGTACTCCTCTTAGTCAGGCTATCTCAGACCACACACACAAACACACATTAGAGATATACACACAAACAACACAACACATCTACTCACACAAGCATATACAAATCCACAAAAGCTTTTGTCATGTATGTACATTGAGCTTCCCTCAAATGCACACGTTTTTTGCACTAGTCAATGCATTTCACAACATGTTTTCCAAAAGTGTCTCTATGGATTTGACCAATAAACTATCCTTGAAGTAGTTGAAATGGCTTGAACACACCCATACATATATTATATTTTTAAAGTCGGAAACTGTAAAGGACCAGCTTCCAAAGAGGCTCTTGATGCACTACTGTACTGTTGGTGATCTCATCTGATGGCGTGTAGGCAATGTGTTAGACCACAGCGCCCCCTAGGCTACAACTGACATCACCGGCAAACATGCGGACCCTTTGGATGTGGACTAAATCAATTTGTTTGCTAGTTAGTTGTCGCATGTGAACTAATCCTGCTCTCTCTGTCTCTCTGTCTCTCTGTCTCTCTGTCTCTCTCTCTCTCTCTCTCTCTCTCTCTCTCTCTCTCTCTCTCTCTCTCTCTCTCTCTCTCTCTCTCTCTCTCTCTTTATCTATCTCTCTCTCGCGCGCTCTCTCTCTCTCTCTATCTCTCTCACTCTCTATCACTCTCACTCTCTTTTTCTCTCGCTCTTTCTCTCTCTCTCTCTCTCTCTCTCTCTCTCTCTCTCTCTCTCTCTCTCTCTCTGTCTCTCTCCTCTCCTCTCTCTATCTTTCCTGTCTGTCTTTCCCAGTCTTTCTCACTCTCCCCTTCCCCCTCCCTCTCAATTGAATTCAAGAGAGCTCTATTGGCGAATGCCATCTAAACAGTACACTCGACTTTCAGATAGACAAACAGTCTTGACATTTGTTCTTACAAAATGTGTTTTCTGTGCATGTGTGTATCAACAAGATAAATGTGCGTGCGTGTCTGCGTGTCTGCGTGCGTGCGTGCGTGCGTGTTTGTGTGTGTGCGTGCGTGCGTGCGTGCGTGTTTGTGTGTGTGCGTGTGTGTGTGTGTGCCTGTGCCTGTGTTTGTGCGTATGCGTGTGCGTGTGTTTGTGCACGCGCGTGTGCCTGTTTGCTCCTGCTCAGAAGCAGCTTGTCCTTATGAATCAGTGAATATGATGCAATAACTGATTGTTGAATCTCTCTTTCTCACTTTCTCTCCTCCCTCCAGCTCTGCGCTGTCGTCGTGCCACAACCGCGTGTATCAGAGCCTGGCCAACCTGGTGCGCTGGTCGGACGACGTCATGCTGAAGGGCATCGACCTGAGTGACAAGGAGACCGTGGCGACGGTCACCGCGGTGATTAAAGCCGTCCTGGACGGCGTGAAGGTGAGAGAGGAGAGTCTTGGCACCTGCCCAATAAAACAGTTCAACTTTCACTTCTGAAGATGCTCCGGTGACTCCCGTCTTTCCCTGCGATTACTAGTTCTTGTCCCATGCCGTTACGCACCAGATTTTGAAGTGCAGGAGCGCGGAGGATATCTCTTCTTTCTAGAGGAGAGGGGCTGTTTGAGTGAGAAGTGGAGAGGGTGTTTGGTGTTTTTATTCACGTGCGGTGACTGTAGTATAAACCTGTTTATTGTTGACGTGAGTAGATTTTAATAATCCCTAAAGGGGATTTTTTTTTTCTACCTGTCCATCCACACAGCATATTAAGACAGTGAGACAGTAACATAAACCAAGCTAACAGTTGCACGTAATAATACAGCACATGAATGAATGAATGAATGAATATAGAAATAAATAAATACATGGCCGTTCGTTTGTTGGAAACAATTTTGCTTTTTGAAGGGTTTGTGCACAAGTTAGGCCTGTGGACTTTAGTTTTTCCAGCATCTCTACATGCCATTACATCAGTCGGTTGGTCTGTCTGTTTGTTGGATTAGAAATCAGTTTGCCTTTTGGAAGGTTTGCATGCGATGTGCTTTCTTTAATGTTGGAGTCATCTCTCTCTCTCTCTTTCTCTTTCTCTTTCTCTTTCTCTCTCTTTTCTCTCTCTCTCTCTCTCTCTCTCTCTCTCTCTCTCTCTCTCTCTCTCTCTCTCTCTCTCTCTCTCTCTCTCTCTCTCTCTCTCTCTCTCTCTCTCTCTCTCTCTCTGTCCATAACAGGAGCTTGTAAAACTCACCATTGAGAAACAGGAACAGCCTTCACCCACATCGCCAAAACCTGCACCCCCAGTGACCAAAGCAGAGAAGTAAAATAAACACACACACACACACACACACACACACAACCTCAATTCTACACTCTGTTTCTTCCCCTGCCCCATTTTTGAAATGGAAAGAACACATCCACTCTCTCTCTCTCCCACTCACACACGCACACATACACATGTACTGCCGACCCACACACACACACACACCCACACGTACATACTGGCTGAGTGAGTAACAGTGTTCCTGTGTTTTTGCCACAGTGTGAGCAGTGTGGCGCTGCCAGAGAGGGACATGGCACTGGGCAAGACCACACCTGCCCCCTCCTCCTCCTCCTCCACCACCTCCACCTCCACCTCCCAGAGTCTGACGGACATGTCAGAGATGGAGGCTCCGCCCAAGCCCCCTCTCCCAGCACCTAAGCTTGCTGAACACAGGTCAGTTAGTTACAAATGTGTTTGTATATGTGTGTGTGTATGTGTGTGTGTTTGTTTGAGAAAGCACCTAAACCCGCAGAACACGGGTTAGTTAGATGTTTGTGTGTGTTTGCGTTTGTGCGTGCGTCTGTGCGTGTGTGTGCGCGCACGCGCGGTGTGTCGCTTCCTCATTTCAAAGAATCTCTCTATCTGCGAATTCTTTCCCCTGAGAGAATGAAGTTTCCCATCTCAATGTAAACGTCTCGGCTTTTCCATTCGCACTCTGCTAGACTTTCCATGTTTTATTTTGAGGCCTAAGAAAATGCTGCTTTGTTTAAATGTGTATTTTGCTGTCGCAGTTCTTTTGTCAAGAACACACACACACACACACACACACACACACACACACACACACACACACACACACACACACACACACACACACACACACACACACACACACACACACACACACACACACACACACACACACACACACACACACACACTTAGGCACACATGCATTGAAACACACTGAACGGAAGCCCCTCTTCCTTGCGGTCTAGACGAGAGGCAGAGTCTCACAGAGATTTGATTTGTGAGCACAAAAAAGCAGATGTGAAACCCACAGACATCCACTTCTTTTTAAGTAGTTCTCCCTCTCCTTCTTGCTGTGTCCGTGCGTGCGTGCGTGCGTGCGTGCGTGCGTGCGTGTCCTGGGATTGTAGGGCGGTATCTCCATCTTTGGTTTTTCTATCACATACACTGTGTCACTACTGTCCTTTTTTCTCCTCTTCTCTCCTCCTTTTACCACTCTCCCGTGTTCCACCACTTCTTCTCATTCACTGTATCTGTCTATCTTTCTCTTCTCCGTCGTTTCTTCTTCCCCCCTTTTTTCCTCTGCCGTCTCTCGGGTGTTGGGCTTGACCTACCTTGGCAGGGCCAGAATGCAGATGGCCTCACAGCTGTGCGTCGCTAGGCAACGGAGAGCCCCTCAGACGGAAAAGTATGTCAGCCAATGGGAGGGCATTTTGTGACTGTCCACCTGACGTGACATCACACGATACCTTGTCTCCCATTCGCTTCCCTGATTGGAGGAGAACTTAACTCGCATGTTGTGGATGAAACATAAGAAGAGTGTCGAAGCTGTGAAAACCAATTTTAAAATGGAAGAAATTAAATGTATTGATCAATGCATGATTGATCAATGAAAGCTGCTTACCCCACTAGCCCCCTCCCCCCCTGAAGAAGCTTTGTGTTTGGCCTCCCTCCTACCTGTTCAGTGTGGGGTATAACTCTCCTTCTGTGTGTGTTGGTGTATGTTTTACAGTGTGTGCATGTAAGTGTGTGATCCTCTGCGTGAACATCTTAACCCTTTTGTGGAAGACTTTGGTAGAATACGATCATAAATGAGCAACGGCAAAATATAGGGTGGACAAAACTGTAACTTATTTTTAAAGGTTATCCCCCTTATCTCCATGAAGCTACTGCAATTTTATAACATGCAGATGCAAGCTCATTCAGTTCTCTTTTCAGTGACTTTCTGGCTTATGACCATACAACCACTGGAATGATCACCATGGTCATTAATAAAAAAAGAAATACCAATGAGAACCTGATTTCAATCTCTCCACATCACTGAAGTGCAAAAGTGGTTTCAGAGACGGTGAAAATTTGGCCAGCTAAGTGCAACAGTATTTTAACTTCCGTCTTGGTTGAGAAACTTGACCTTTGAAATACACTGTCTGTTTGCAAGTGGCTTCAACTAGTTGACTTCCTATCAGTTTATTCTTAAGACAGTATGCCCTTTGTCATTTGTGTCTATTGTCATGATGGAAAGGGGTTAAAAGGTGAAAGGTTCAAACAAGCTGTGATCTTAAGAAAAGAGACCAAATGAAAATGTATCAGGTGTAGTTCTATTCATTTTGCCCTGGTGGATAGCAACTTGCTTTCATAAACCATGACAGTATGGCAGAGAATGGAATGAGCTTTGATTTGCATGGCTGTTTTGGATTATATGCATGATCATTTTGTTTACCCTTTATGACGAAGAAGCTATTTTTATAAAGTACATGTCCACCTTTTTTGGTCCACCTTATGGAAACTTATGAAGACTAATTTGTTGTTTGATGTTGTTTCCAGCGCCCCCATTCTCCCGGCTAAAAAGCGCCAGTCGGTGCCCGCTCCCATGCGCATCGCCGTGGTGGCCCCCATGAGCCGGGCGGCCAGCGGCAGGAGTCTCCCGCCCGGAGCCTTCAAACAGGTACGCAAAGTCAAAACTTCAACTAAATAAGAAAATGAACACAATTCTTAACTGTGGCCTTAATCCCACATAAAACATAGATACGTGAATGAAGCGAAGGACAGCACTCTTCAGATTTTCCTTTCATTATTAGCCTATGAACGTTTCGGGCAGAGCCCTTCTTCAGTGTGCAATTAGATTAGATTAGATTAGATTAAACTTTATTTATCCCCAAGGGGGAATTCTTTTTCCAGTTTGCTCTGTAGATTAAAAAGAGAAGTAAAAATAAAATAAAATAAAAAAGTAGATAAAAAATAAATAAGGTGATCATGCAGAAAAGTCCAGGAGTTTCTCTTTGTCCTTAATGGACAAATTATAGAGTTGCATGGCTCTAGAGACAAATGATTTCCCCAGTCTGTCAGTCCTGAATTTCAGTGCTCTCAGCCTCCAGCTGAACACACTCTTTTGTTGGATGATTGTGTTGTAGAGTGTAATGTGTAATGGCGATTGGTAGCGTTCGCAGGCGAATAAAGAGTGCTGTCCTTCGCTTCATTCACTTATCTATGTTTTATGTAGGATTCATGACACAGCTAATGTTTGTTAATCATTAGGCAATAGTGCGAGTGCGTCTCCTCCACTTAGCAAAATAACATCAGCTCCCACGCACTTGCAGTATCCATAAGCCTTGGCTAGGCATTAAAATATAACCGCCAAGCCATCACCAAAGACTATGCTTTGACCTGAAGAAGACCAAAGGACCCGTGCGTAGCAGCCCAATGCCCTACCGTATATTTAAATTTTAGTGCCAACGACTCCGTTTTTTATTTCTATTTTCCCTTACCTCTAGAGCGCTTGCTTGATCTGTAACTCTGCCTACTGTGTAGAACTGCTGTTTTGTTAATCATATTGATGAATTTCAGCTTGAAAGATGAACAGTGTGCTAGCTAGACGGACACAGAGGACTGCTAGTGTCCCAGAAAGGGTGATATTTGCTGCACTTGTTACAAAACTAGTTGGATTGCTGAAATGGGCAAAAGTATACTGTGTAGCTTCTCATTTAGTGTTTATTACAACTGTGACCTTGTACACAACATTATTGGGTCAAAATGAAGCCACTTGACATTCCATTTCCTTGCTTACATCTTTGAGTGTCTGCTCTGTCAAACTGCTTTCGGAATGTGATACTTTGTCAACGTTCCTATCAATGGACCACCGCTCTCTTCTCTCTGCTCTGCTCACATATGACCCAACTATGACAATGTCTGCTTCAACTGAGGCTCTGCCAAGAATAGCATCTGTGAAGGAGTCGAGAATGTCTCCAGAGGTTTCATCTCACATGCAGAGTGTCTCTGCCAAAGGAAAGCAGCCCTGAGACTCATTGCAGAGACACATGCCTCTGGCTGGAAAGTCTCCTTCAAATATATGGAAAGACTTTCTATCGTATTACTCAACCTTAAATCATCATTTCTGTAATATAGATTAACATTAAATGCTCATTTCATTGGAAGGGTTGACTGAGGTCAGCTTTTTTTCTAGTCACATGCTTGTGCAGATTCTCATTTGTTCAGGTCTTGTGATCCAGACATTTTGTTGGTCATCCAAGGAGCATCTTCGGTTCTGGTCAATGTGTCTAGGGAGATGTAGCATTCATCACGTTGGCTGCTTTATCAAGAGTTGAACGGAAGACACCAGACAAGTATAACTACTAGCATTCCCCCATGTCCCCATTGACCACAACTGGTGAAAATCCCTGGATGAGTGTGAACAAGACGTCTTTCAAGCTCCAAGAAGTTCATTTGGCTCACTGCAACTAAACTCTGAATTTTCAGTTACAACAGCAGGACTCGGAGGCAGAGCTTCTGCAGCGGCGACTCTCGGCAGACAGCCAATCATACAGCAGCGATTCCCCCGCCTGCCTGTCGTCCTGTGGCATCATGGCCAAGCTCAGCCAATCAGACGAGCAGCTGTCGGCAATGGAGCGGGACAGCGGGCAATGCTCCCGGAACACCAGCTGTGAAACCCTCGGTAACGCACGCACGCACGCACGCATGAATACACGCACACGCTCAAGCACACTCTCAAATGCACCCTCAAACACACTCTCAAACACACTCTGAAACCAAAGTTGTGACATTCGTCTCTTCTACCCTCTCTGCTGAAACACTGGATTACACCTACGTAGCACTCACACTCAGACATACACATTCATTGATACACACTTAAATGCTGGTTAATGTACTCACAAATATGATTACTGAGACACTGTAACCAGGAAATATATAGCAAGAACCGTTAAGAACAGTCGGCCCGATCTTGGCAGAATGTCGGCACTGTCGGCTGAGTGTCGGCTCGGCTGGAACACTGGTTACCGTGACTTAGCCAACACTTCATAGAACACTGAAAATAACTGTCACTTCATGCAGTAACTGAGCCAACACTCGGCCGACAATGTAAAATAACTGTCAGTCTCATGCAGTAACTGAGCCGACACTGTCGGCATACGGTAATAGGGCCATTATTGGGCCGCGGACAAAGCCAGAATAGGGCCGACTGTTTTACTCCGGCAAAAATCAATAGGGCCGACAGTGGGCCAGACAAACTTTGCTACCACAGACACACATTCGCAAAGACAGACTCACACGGTCATAAAGAAGGACATTTACAGAAAAATGACAGAAATATGCCACTGTTAACACTTCAATAGGAAGTGGCATACATATACAATACACACAGGAAGTGGCACGCATATCCCTCTGACACGTCTTCATTAATAGATGGTAGAGATGACACTGTCTGTGCATCTGACTGTGCCTGTGTCTTTGACAAAATGATTATACACTGCATAAGAAAAAAGTCAGCTTCAACCAAGTTTAAAGTGCCCTCTTTTTTATTTTTAAACCTTGACGTTCCTTGCTGTCGACCTATCCACAGACGTGTCTTGCTTTGAAGTACTTCAAGTATTTTTTATTTTTAAACAAAGAACCACAGAGGGACCGTGCATATAAACAGAATTTGCATGTAAATATGGCGGATTATAGCCATTGGCTAATTTGCATCTTTTACTCCCTGGGGTATGTTGTTGGAAGAGAATTTAACAACAAACAGACAGAGGGGGAAAATCCTTTATCTTAGCTTGAACTACAGTCTGTGTGACAAAAGGAATAAAGGTGTAGTGAAAATAATATGGTCACTCAGTACATCTCTCTTTTCCCGCACGCCTCTATGCAGTTCCCGTTGGTCTTTCTGCTTCTCCTATTCCTTGTTTCCATTGCTTTGTGTTCTATTTGTCTGACTGTGTGCCAAAAACAATAAATGGACATGCAGTCACTCACTGTATCTCTCGTTTCGCTATCTATTTGATTTCTCGCTACTCATATCAACCAAAGAGTTTAGCTGTTTGCAACTGAACCTCTTTGAGATTGCAGATGGTTCACTCCACACTCCTCATTCCAAGTGAAAAGTCTTCATGGTACAGGAGAAGTCCGGTTGCTTACAGTTCAACTGTTTGGATAAAATACCCATCATCACAGACAATGATAATTATCAAAGACCTCTCTACTCATGTTTTTCTCTCTCTTTTTCTTGTGTTACAGACGGCTACGACCCAGACTATGACTTCCTGCATCAGGACCTGTCTGTGCTGGAGTCCCTGCCTCCCTTCCCCGTACCGGCCCCAGTCCCCGGCACCCTCAGCCCCTTACCCGAGTGTCTTAGTGAGTCCGGCTCCCCGTCCCCCTCCCCTCCACACCAATACCAGCACGACGGGCCCCCTCCTCTGCCCCCGTTCCGCTTGGTGGACGGCTCTCTCCCCCCGGCCCTGCCCCAGAAGAAGCGGCGGAGCGTCCCCGTCATCTCCACGCAGGGTCTGCACCTGCCGCCGTACCCCCAGATGTTCCACAGCCAGTCGGAGGAGTGGGACGTGTCGGAGAGGCCGCCCTCGCCCACGCCGCCCTTCCCCCTGCTCACGCCCCTCTCGCCCATGCCCCTGCTCAACGGCAGCGGCGTCTTCACCAGCCAGTACGCCCACACGCCGGGGGGACCGCCGCACCTCGACAGCCCCCCGCCGCTGCCCGAGAAGAAGAACCGCACAAGTGAGTGATGCCGTCGGGGTGTGGTGTGGTGTGGTGTGGTGTGGTGTGGTGGGATGGTGTGCTTTTAAAGATGGAAAAATTGCACTTTTTATTCATGAAAAGGGGGATCTTCTCCATGGTCCGCCATTTTGAATTTCCAAAAATAGCCATTTTTAGCTGCAAAAATGATTCTACTTGGACCATACTAGAAAATATTAGTTTATTACTTAGTAAACTTTCATGTAAATATAAAATTTGGCAATAGGCAGCCAAGTTTCAATGAGCAGCATAGTTGCAGTACCTTTTTTGACCATTTCCTGCACAGCGTCCCTTTAAAGATGTAAGACATGAGCAGCACAGCATGAGCTAAAGGTCCAGATCGATAGCTGAGCTAAAGGTCCAGATGGATAGCTTAGCGTTACTGATCGTGTATGACGCTTTGGGAGGGAGATTCACGAAGGGTCTAATGTGAACTCTGCTAGTTGGCATTCATTACTTGTGCACATACATCAAATTACTATAAACATGTAGTAAAATTCCAGTGACCTCTCTGTGCTGTACGCAGGTGTGTCTGGGTGGGGTGGTTTGAAGTGCCAGTGGAATGGGCTTACATTGTGTTATATTGGGAAAGTGCAGCACACTGCTTGCTGAACACTGCACACCACAGACTGTCGGGAAAGTCATTTCGGTAGGAGTTTTTTCTGTCACATAAAATTGGATTGTCCGTCAAGCAAGCAAGTATGCAATGTACCATTTCTGTGTGCCTCTTCAACACTTCAAACACCACAAAAATGTGCACTAAAACAACAACAATCCTTTCCTTGCAAATGTCTTCCAAAAAATGGATGTTGTCTGACTTTGGGACTGAGGGTGAGGGGTCTTTGGAAGTAGTGGAGGTCATAGAGGAAAGAGGAGGCTATGAAAAAGTCTAAAAAAAACAACTTCTGGATGTGTGGCCATGTGTGGGGGAAATGCTTCAGGACCATAAACCCCTCTGCCCCCGTATTTACTCTGTGGGGGGTGAGGGTGAGGGGGTGATGTTGTGTGCACGCTCACCCTCACTGGAAGGTTAACGCTTAATTTCCTTCACTTTCTCTTCCTTATTCCGTCTCTCTCTCTCTCTCTCTCTCTCTCTCTCTCTCTCTCTCTCTCTCTCTCTCTCTCTCTCTCTCTCTCTCTCTCACATACCATATACCCTCTCTGACCCCATGTGTCTTCCTCTTTCTCTGTCTGTCTCTCTCTCTCTCTCTCTCTCTCTCTCCCTCTCCCTCACTGCGTGGCCCTCTCTCTTCTCTGCTTTCTATTCTCCTTTTCCTCCACCCCTGTGTCTCTATCTCTCCACTGCTTCGGCCTCCTCCCTATCTTCTGTACACACTTTCTCCCACTTCCTTTCGCCTGCTTCCCTCATCCCTCTATCTCTCTCACTCCATGGCTCCCTCTATCTCTCCAACCCTCCTCCCTTCTCTTCCTGCCCCCCTCCCCTCCCCTCCCTTCCCTTCCCCTCCCCTCCCTTCGTCTCCTCTCTCCTCCTTCCCCATCCCCATATCCAGTGGTTAACGTGACTTTTGTGTGGAGGGGGAGCCCTTCTTTACTCGGTTGTCTTGTTGTCATGAATAACTCCCTCTATTGTGTTGGTGCTGTAAATGTGGTAGCAGCAGCTTCTCAGCTCTGGCTGGCTGTAGTCTAGATGTATGGAGCAGGAGACTCAGCTTCACAGCGCTGCTGCCCCATTTAAATACTGCCCAGAATAGGAACAGCACTGTGTGCACTGTCAGGGGCTGTGTGCAATAGCATTTGACTTTTGTGACAGGATGGGTTGGTATTATGGCTATTTTTGGGTGCATGTTTTTGTCTCTTGTGTATTGTTATTATACTTTCTGTGTCATCACACACACTCTCCCCGACAAAAAAAAATCTCCTTTAAAGAGACCCTAAATGCTGTGATGTAATGTGCCCTTATCTCCTCTAATCTCCTGGTGTGTCCTCCTGCCTCCCCGCGTAGTCATGCAGTACATGCAGTTTGTGGAGGACTACTCGGAGCCGCAGCCCTCGCTCTTCTACCGCACGCCGCAGAGCAGCGACGCCATCTACGAGAACCGGCTGCGGCGCCTGCAGGAGGTGTGCGGCCTGAGCGAGGGCTACAACTCCTCCCCCACCGGGGAGACCACGCCCTCGCCCACGCCCGCCCCGGACAACGCCGCCCGCGGACCCCCGCCCGCACTGCCCCCCAAGCAGAGGCAAATGGTGGGTGACATGGCATGACATGACACGGCTTTATATTACTGCTTTATATTATACAAGTTATTGTTATATTCATACGCATGTCGATACCCTTACAATTGCACAAGGAACGTATTAACATGGACACATGTGCTCAGACACACACCCACACTCCTCTGCCAGCACTGCCTCAATTACAATGACACAAGGAACATACTGTATCACATGCACTCCCAGAGACTCTAAAGACTCTTATGCCCAGCGGCATATCCCACACACACTCACTGAGGCCCAACCAGAGGCAAATGGTGGGTGAAATGGTATGGAAGAACACGCATGTAGTAGGCTATAGGATTTTATTCTATTTCACAAATTATTATACTCTTGCATGCATTATATTACTACTATATTATATAGATTATTATATCAATATGTTGTTACATTTACAAATTGCACAGGAAATGCATAGACATGGGCACTTGTATGCCCACCCACACATCCACACTCCCCTGTCAGTACTCTTCCCACAGGGAAAGGTTAAGGGTGGGTCAGATGGTATGGAAAACATTACAGGTTACCATATTATTATTTAAATCTGCCGATAAAATTAGTGACACAACTAACCTGTCACCACGTGCACTCCCAAAGACACTTGCACAGGCGTTGAAGACACTTGGCGTATACGGCCAGGCACACATCCACGCTCCCCCATGCGTAATGCTGCCCAATCAGAGGCATACTCATGCAGCTTATACTGTACATGCATAGATGCAATCACTCCTGATGATAAGCATGCATTTACAGATTTACTCTCACAGAAAAGTAATCAAATTTGCAAATTGAGAGAAAAAATGGGGAAAAAATCTCATATTATCTCATATTCATCCCAACACACACACACACACACACACACACACACACACACACACACACACACACACACACACACACACACACACACACACACACACACACACACACACACACACACACACACACACACACACACACACACACACACACGTCCACGTCCACAGATGGACATTTTGTGCGCTGCTATTTCAGTGCACACAATTTCTGGCTTGGCGTCTTTAATCTTATGCTTATAGGAATATGTTTGCCATAATATAATCATGAGGGGATTATCAGATCATGGGTTTTAACGGCACGTGTGTTTGTGTTTGTGTGTGTGTGTGTGTGTTTGTGAGAGAGAGAGAGAGAGAGAGTGTGTGTGAGAGAGAGAGAGGTGAGATGAAGGAAGACTGAATTCATCTCCTTCAGATTTGGCACTCCATTCCACATAACCACTGTAGCTGTCGCCGTCAAATCTCCATCATCCCTGACCTTTAATCTTTTAACACTTGCCTGTTCTTTTTTACTGCTTCAATCTCTTAAACTGGTTTCCTTCTTTCCTCCTTTCCTTCTTATTTCTTCTTCTTCTTCTTCTTCTTCACCTTCTTCTTCTTCTTCTTCTTCTTCTTCTTCTTCTTCTTCTTCTTCTTCTTCTTCTTCTTCTTCTTCTTCTTCTTCTTCTTCTTCTTCTTCTTCTTCTTCTTCTTCTTCTTCTTCTTCTTCTTCTTCTTCTTCTTCTTCTTCTTCTTCTTCTTCTTCTTCTTCTTCTTCTCTGTATCTATCTCTCCAGGTTTCTCAGTCTTCCTCTGCCTATGTTCTCTGCTCGCGCCCCCTTCCTCCTTCCCCTCCTGTTCTTCCAGAGGGGGTGCGCCCTAAACTCACTCACAGCCAATCATTCTCTAACTGCCTGTATGGCCACACCTCTTTTGTGGCCACAACCACGGTGAGTTTCTCGGCAACGTGTGTGTGTGTGTGTGTGTGTTTGCGATTTCTGTGTGTGTGTGTGTGTGTGTGTGTGTGTGTGTGTGTGTGTGTGTGTGTGTGTGTGTGTGTGTGTGTGTGTGTGTGTGTGTGTGTGTGTGTGTGTGTGTGTGTGTGTGTGTGTGTGTGTGTGTGTGTGCATGCATGTGCATCAGTGTGTGTGCCCATGTGTGTCCCACAGCCGTACGTTTTTCCCGGCCCCGATGTGGTTGTGGGATGCTGCGGCCGGCCTGCATACATTTGGCCCTCCCCTCTCTCGCTCCTCGTGTTATTTGAAGAGTGCGGTTGCGCTGAATTAAAGGGGGAATTCCACTTGTCATGTTTCAGCTGTTTTTTTTACATGACTGATGGTCCAGTCTTGCATAACAGGGTGTAGTACATCACTGGAGCGTGATGGCCATGCAGCTGTGATCCAGTGGTGTGTCATTGTCTTTACATTTTAAGGGACAATACGTATAATTTTCCAAAATATTCCAGAAATTGCTTTTTAAAAATATATTATAATAAAGGATTGTGTGAGAGTGACAGGAGCGTAGTAGGAGAGAGGGTTGAGGAAGGATTGGGAAACAACCTGGAGTTAGAATCAAACCCAGGTCCCTGGTATTATGATATGGTGTTCTTGTGTTTGCGTCTTACCCTGCGAACACACAGAAGGCGCCCTAGCTTCACTGAATCGCTGGACTGTGTTTATAGCAAGAGCTACGCGAGTGATCAGAAGCAACAGAGTATGTCCGTTAAAAGCAGAATGTAAGCATTCTGACATTCCAGTTGGCTGCAGAAGCTGTCGCCGAACCACATCATAGCTCGTTTGCATAATATTCGCTGTTGTCCAATTACAAGCTGTTGCTCAAATCGCCTCTTGTCGTCCAAATCGCTTTCGTTTCTGCTGTCGCCAGCGACTCCATACAAAGTCAACTACTTCGGTCACTGCTGTCACTCTTGTTGCGTCTGGTGTATTTGTGCTATTAATTAATCATATCAGATCAGGGATGCGTTTCTCAAAAGCGTAGTTGTTAGCCAGTCAGCAACTTTAGTAGTTGCCAATGGCAAATTTCATTGCAAACAACAAAGTAGCTAACGTAGCAACTATGGCTTCGAGAAATGAACCCCTGATCACTGTTTTGACATTTGATTTTGGTAAACCCGCGTAACACAAACCCAGTGCCAATAACTCAACTTTAAAATCAAATGTAAAATCACATTTCCGTGTAGCACTTGGAGTCGTAGTCCCAGGTCAGCCCGGGGTGCGGCGTAGGAACAACCCAGACACTAATCTTCCCTAACTCCCCGCCTCATCTTCATCGTCAAGACGTTAGAATTTTGGCACTGAATTTTAAAAAAAAATGTGTTTTCACATCAGAGCTGCTCCGTAGAACCTCCCTTCTTGTTTGAGGTGGTCTTCACCAGTCGTTCACCAGATGGTGAATTACAGGACCGCTGAGAAAATATTGTTTTTTTTCCCACCTTATCACTTTCCTCTTCATACACATTATGAACCCATACATACCCTACATACATACATACTACATAGACACACACATACACACATGCATACATACTCTACTCTTCATACATATGCACACAGAGCAATTGCAGACGCTTCCACAAAATCATAAACTCTGCCCCATCCCCGCCCCACATGATTTCCCATAACAAATGCACTACACTACACACACACTGACAAATGTACTCGCATTGAAATAACTCTGCACCCCCCACCACCCCCACCCCCCCAAACACACACACATAATTCCACATCAGCACACATGCATAATTCCCCCCTTCACATACATGAACACAGACACAGTTACTTTTCCCCATAAACATAATTCTACACTCCACCCCACCCCACCCCACCCCGCGCCCCACCCACCTACACTCACCCACACAGTGCTTCCACAGTACAGAGAGCGTGTGTTGTTCCGTGTGAGCGGCAGGGAAGGCGCTGCTGATGTCTTGGTTACAGAATGTGCTACTTGTCTAGTTACTGCATGTTTAGTGAGGTGCAGCACATGGCCCTCGCTGCCCCCTGACCCCCCAGGTCAAAGCCAGGCCAGTCTCTGGGGTTCCTCTGTAGTGGGCCCACATGTGGAAGCTGTGGCTGTCTGTTTGTCTGTACGCATGAGATATGTCTTTGTGTGTGCATGTGTATGTGCATGTGTGCCATGCATGCATATGATGTGTGTGTGTGTGTGTGTGTGTGTGTGTGTGTGTGTGTGTGTGTGTGTGTGTGTGTGTGTGTGTGTGTGTGTGTGTGTGTGTGTGTGTGTGTGTGTGTGTGTGTGTGTGTGTGTGTGTGTGTGTGTGTGTGTGTGCTCAATATGTTTGTCTTAATGCATGAGGTCTGTGTGTGTGTGTGAGTGATATGTTTAACTTCATGCATGAGGTGTGTGTGTGTGTGTGTGTGTGTGTGTGTGTGGCAGCAGTGGAATGCAGGAGCTGGTATGCTAGGCAGGTTCCTGCAGGTTTGAGCGGCTTCATCTCCTGACAGAAATCTGCTCAGTGTCCACGAACAGCCGTTGTCTCACTGTCCTGGAAAACACACACACACGCAACACACATACAGACACACACACACACACACACGCATACCATTCCATACCATACTTTGTCTCTTTGTCTGTCTCTGTGTTTGTCTCTTTCTAGTGAAGCTGCTGTATGTGGATATACATACATTTCTTAACATTTTCTTTCTGTAGTCACTTTATTGATGACTCAGCTCTGCTGTGTGTGTGTGTGTGTGTGTGTGTGTGTGTGTGTGTGTGTGTGTGTGTGTGTGTGTGTGTGTGTGTGTGTGTGTGTGTGTGTGTGTGTGTGTGTGTGTGTGTGTGTGTGTGTGTGTGTGTGTGTGTGTGTGTGTGTGTGTGTGTGTGTGTTTCCAAATATGTTTGGTTACTTCTTACTTCCGTCTGTCTCTCTCATCATCTCTTCTTTTCTCCTCTGCTGCTTTTCTCTTCCTTCTCTGTTTTTCCCATCCAATCACAGACCGTAGCACCAGCTGGGCTGGCCAATGAGAGTGCGGCCTCTGAGTGCGTGGGCTGGTCCACCGTCTCTCTGGCCGGCTCACTGGCCTCTCTGCCTGTCTGTCATCCTTCTGACAGCTGCTCTCTCACTGACTCTCTACTCACATCTGCGGTAAAATAAAATGGATTTGGTGTGTGTGTGTGTGTGTGCGCGCACATGTGTGTGTAAATATGCTTGTGAGGATCAAATGTCGATAGAAATGCTATGATAGAAAAACTAGAAAAATGGGACTCGACTTTCAGTGTTTAACAAAAAAAACACTGTCAATGACACAACTGCAAGTGCAAAAATATTTCTTTAGGTTAGGTTAGGTCCTCAGAAGCAGTGTGTGTGTGTGTGTGTGTGTGTGTGTGTGTGTGTGTGTGTGTGTGTGTGTGTGTGTGTGTGTGTGTGTGTGTGTGTGTGTGTGTGTGTGTGTGTGTGTGTGTGTGTGTGTGTGTGTGTGTGTGTGTGTGTGTGTGTGTGTGTGTGTGTGTGTGTGTGTGTGTCAGAGACAGGGAATGTATGGTGAATATGTTTGTAGGGGAAGGTTGAATATGTTTGTGTGTGTCTGATGTAATCGATGAAATTGCTTGAGGCAAAAGTTTCATAATCTACTAAATCCGTCAATAAATCTCTTCAGTACATGACCATTTTCATCTGGACTCAACTGCAAATCTGCATCTGCCTTCTCTCTCTCTCTCTCTCTCTCTCTCTCTCTCTCTCCTTTACTATGTCCCTCTCTCTTTCACTTGCACACACTAACACTCTGACATTGTAATTCACCAACATGTGTGTGTGATCTAAGTGGACTCTGTCCCCACCTGCTGGTAACATTTATAAAACACATGATTCCTGTCACATCATACAATGTCATCATCATCATCATACATGTTCTATGTTTTGTGCAGGCGAAGTTAATTTGTTATTGTGTTGTTTATTGTTGTTTCATTGTTGATATTCTTGACCGTGTGATGTGTTTTCTGAAACAAGACGAATATTCCTTTACGAGGAACAGAATTCTGCTTGTTTCTTGCTTTCAACACTCCTCTCAAAATTTAAACCAGTTATGCTATGTTTATTGATCTGTATTTTGTTTTCATCCTCTCAGAGTGAAAGTGCCATTGATGAGGGAGGAGAGGGGGAGTATGTCAACCTTTACTCCAATGGCAATGACACGCCACACTCGGTATGTACAGTATGTCTACTTAGTCTGTCTGTGTTAGCCTGAGTGTCTCTTGAAGATATTTGAATCACAAATGAGCATCAATGTGTGAATAGTTATTAACTGTTTATTAAGAAATAATTAAATAATGAATTGATCTTAATGCTAATTTGTGCATTAAATATCTTCACTCTTTAGGCCTGCTGGGTTTTTTTGTGTCAGTGACTCACTTTTGATTTCACGTTTTGTGTCATGCAGCCTTCCGAGAGCCTGGCAGAAGACCCGCTCCAAAGTGCCACCACCAGATTGTCCTCATCAAGTGGCAGAGGGATACTGACCAAAGACAGGTGCGTTTGTGTGTATGTACCGCTAAGTGTTGTTAAGATGATGGATGATGATGATGGTGGCGGTGGTGATGGTGATGGTGAATGCCGGTGCTGTTACAGGGCTGTGGACCTGGAAGATGTAGATGAGCTCTCCCTCATCGACCACAAGGATATCATGAGCCTCATCACACGCAAACAAGAGGTCAGAGCACGTTACTGTGCAAAGTTTCATGTCTAGTAAAGTACATCCATGCTATCAGTCACAATACATAAGTATGTTGTTGTAATGGAATTGCATCTTATTCATAAACTAAATTTTGTGTAATCTATGTATGTTTAATACTGTTAAACAAAGGCTTATTACAGAGAAAACACTGTATCGTACCATAATGGTGAAGGTGATTATGATTTTAATCGCATTATACAGTATGTAAGTGTATGAGTATTCCAGGTCTTGACTAAGGTGTACTGTAGGCTACAATATTCATTCCATAAATCATATTAGTGCTCACACCTCTCTCTCTCTGCTTTTCATCCACTCTTATTCTATGTAGAATGACGATGGCCCTGACGTGAGGGCTGGCTCTGTTGACATCCTGTTAGTCCATGCCACAGAGACAGACCGCAAAGGTACTCCACTATTTTGCACTAATCCACCACTTTCACACTGTTCATGCTTCACTTGTTCATTCAAATTCATAGTAATTTGGCTATATTTGTTTAATCATGAAATTGTTATATGTTTGTTCTTTGTCAGATCTGGTTTTGTACTGTGAGGCGTTTCTGACCACGTACAGAACCTTCATCAGCCCAGAAGAACTCATCAAGAAGCTACACTACAGATATCCTTACCTTATTTCATGGCCATCTCCAGCCCTTGTCTTTTAAGAGCTTTTGTATGTGAAATTCTGTCGTGAGTGTGTGAGTGTGTGTGTGTGTGTTATTCCTTGACTCCTGCTGTACGTATACCCGTTTCTGCCACAGTCCAGACACCTTCAAGAGGCGTGTCAGTAAGAACACGTTCTTCGTTTTGGTGCGCGTCGTAGATGAGCTGTGGTAAGTTGACACACGGCCACAAACTCCCTCGACAGTTGTGACAACATTCTGGCACCAGTGTGCTTGCCTGCTGTGTGTGTGTGTTGTCTTCATGACTGTATTTGCCATTTGCTATATACTGTAGAGCATGTGAATGTATGTATGCATGTGTAACGGATGCTGTTACACTTCATTACACATCCGTTACACTTGTCTACTCTCTGACCATTTAGAATCAAAGAAAAGGGGGGCGCACCTTGCATCAATTTTTTTTTTCTAAGAAAAAAGTGATGCAATGTGCGCCCCCCTTTTCTTTGATTCTAAGTATTCATTTGGGACAGCACCCTTAAAAGTTACCAAGAAACCTGCTACCTACTTGATTTACACTCTGACCATTGTCATGCTTTGCATTCAAGTCAAGTGTACATTATTGTCAAAAATCGATGTAACAGGGTTAACACAGAAGTTTGAAATTGCGTTTGACCAGTCTCCAATGTGCAGTTAAACTAAACATACAAACCTAGAGATAAGACATTGACATAACCCCCACCCCCCCCACCCCCCAACACACACATTGTTCCTGTGGCCTTGAGTTTCATCTCATCCATTGTCTCATGCTTGACATTCACTGTACTATGTGCTCACATCTTTGATGCTACACGTTTCTGCATGTCTCTTAACCTTTAAGAGTGTGGGTTTTTGAGCATTCTATTAACCCTTGTGTTGTGTTCATAAGCTGCATACACCTGTGGTGTTCGGGTCATTTTTGACCCGTGATAACAAAACTCAGTTATTAAATACTTGAAAACACTAGTTATCATCAAATATTGTTTTTCATCTCATGGCTAACTTGGTATGTATTCATATCCATGGAAATATTACTTGATGTATTAATCTTTTTGACTTTAAAGATCTTTTATCTTACATTATGCAAATCGTTTTTGATGACCAAAACTATCAAAATCTGCATAAATTCACTATTAATACCAGGCTTGTACGAAATTCCGAATTGAATTGAGAATGACCCCAAAATTCAAATTCAATTCTTGAATTTCAATATGAATTGAATTGAAATTCCAAACAGGAAATGGAATTGCAATTCGAATTGGAATGGCAGGAAACTGAATTTCACAGAATTTAAATTCTAAGAAATTCAAAGCAATGACATAATACTGACATTAGGTGGAAGCAGGGATGGTCAGTATCTCGAATACTTAAATAATTAAAATAATTAAAATACATTTCGAAATATAACATAGTATTTTGAATTTTGTATTTCATGTCAGTAAGTCAGTCAAGTATTTGAAGTTTGTATCAAAATACTTTCTCCCCTGTATTTTGAATTTTCAAAATAAGATAAAATACAATAGCCTACTTTCTCCTGAACAATGCAATTACATAGTAGGAACACGGATCAAATAGTATGTAAGTGATGCTAGTAGCTATTTTGGAATGTAAAAGTGTTTGTCTGGGAAAGGGGTGAAGGACTCCAAAGACTGACAGTTCAATTCCCAGGTAACATTTACTACCTGACTATGAGTTACTAACGAATAACCAGCCTCAAAATTCTGAATTATTGAATATATGCTGTTGGATCAAAAAACGCCACTCTTGATAAAAGATCAATAATTGAAATTGCCATGCTAAGCATCAAGGGTGCAACCGTGATCATTACTAATGCTGCACCATGCATCACCCACAAGATGGCGCTCTAAGGCCACAAATGGTGCATTAGTGACGCTTTGCAAGATACGTGGACATAATTTACAAGATACACTTTCTTGTTTGAACTCACATACCGACCTTGACATATCTTTACCATTTTTTAAATGCTAGTTGTGCCAAGTAGCCCATTGTTTTTATTGCCTTCTCCATAATTACAAGAACTTAACATTATTGTTTGTTCAATGACTGGAAATGATGGCTACACAGGAGTCTGTGTGGTTTAAAGTAGGCCTACCTTTTAGTGTGTACTGTAAGTGAATTGAATTGTTATTTTTTGTCATGCCATACAAGCCATTAAGTAGCGAAGGGAAGTTGAGTTTCCTTGCTGAGAGTCGAACCTTGAACTTCTGGCATGCAAAACTGGGGCTCTAACCGCTACACCAAATAGCCGGACTCATTAGCTTGAGTCAGGGCAGACCCACATAGCCTACCTAGTTTCTGTTGTATTTTGTGTATTTGAAAATGCAAAATACAGTATTTGATTATTTGATATATTTACTGTTATGTATTTTGTAACGTATTTGTAACATCTTAGAGCTGGGTATTTTGCATTGCATTTTGAAATACATTTAGTTGTATCTTTGCCCATCCCTGGGTGGTGGTGTAAAACTAAAAGAAACTCAAAGTAATGACAAAATAAGAACACTAGATGGTGCTGTATATTTATAAGCATGTGTCTATTCCCGGCACTGCAAGGTGTGTGGGAAGAGTGAATTATAGCCCCCTTAGGTCACCTGTTGGGTTTAATATATATTTTTGTTAATGCTATTGTACTTAGTTACACTGTTATTGTTGTATTTTACTATTTTGAAAACACAAAAGTTGTGTGTTCATCCACTTCCTGAATTGCAGTGAGTTTCAATTCCATTTTGAATTCCATTTCCTGTAATTCAAATTCAGTTCAATTCAACATCCTGTAGGGGTGGAGTCAATTCAATTCAAATTCAATTCCACTTCCTGAATTGAATTTAATTCAGAAATTCTGAATTTCGTACAAGCCTGATTAATACCTCCCAAAGTGATACAATTAGTGATTATGTTATCCATGTATTACAGCTGATATGAGAGAACAACAATCCCCAAATTTATTTTATTAGTTTTTCTCTAATATTAAAAAATATCATGAAGAGTGGCATTTGTGGTGTTCGGGTCCAAACCAACCCAAAGAGATTTATAGCAGGATAAAGACCAAATGTCAACTAAATTAGTTTTTCAGTGCATAAAATTAATGTTTAGATATGTTGACTTGGTGTTTTTCAATATTTATATGATTATAGTGTGGTAAATATACAAAATAACAATTCTGTCAGAGTCACAGCTATTCCGCCAATCTAATGCAAAGGTATTGGAAATGAACACCTCAATGAACATGAAAAAAGTCACACTATTCATCTGAATCCCCTATATGCCATAAACATGGACCATTATGTCATTGCCACATCAACTTTATGGAAAGTATAAGACCAGTTCTACAGGTTTGGGTGCCATTATGAATTTTTTATACGTTTTTTGGAAAAAGTAATGTGCAAAAATGTATTTTGCAAACAAATGTGCAAAAAATCTCATTATATAATGCAGAAATGGATTCCCTGACCATGAAAACATATAAGTAGACACCAGAAATACATCTGTACTCCTTTCACAACAGGAGATATGACATATTGTAGTGTATGGGACTGTCCGGCGGCCATATTGAATTTGTAATATCAAAAAGCTGGCAAAAAAAAAGTTCAGGCAAGAAATATATTTTCCTTACCATAAATCACCAAACTGAAGACAAAGGGCAACCAACAGCTTTTCCGAAATGCATAAAACAACCAAAAAAATCTATACCGGGTCAATTTTGACCCCCGAACACCACAGATGTAACTTTTTTTTTTTTGGACCTTTAAAATTTACTAAAATGATAAAACATATTTTTTTGTGTTGAAATGATTGTGACTGAGGATTAGATGAAGCCTTATTCCAAGAAAATAAAGGAAAGTGTGTTTTTTTCACACTAAAACTTGAAAACGGGTCAAAAATGACCCGAACACAACATAAGGGTTAAAAGGATGCGTTCTATAACAATGCAAGATTCTACAATTCCATATTGTATTGATTGGCACCCAGAATTATATAGAACTTTCACTGCCCGAACATTCCACTCTTATGAGTTTGCGAAAGGAGGTCAGTGCAAGCTGACAATAGAGTTGTACTGTATTGTATTGTATATGTGTGTGTAAATGTGTGTGTAAATGATCTATGTGTGTGTGTGTGTGTGTGTGCGTGTAGTCATGTGGAGTTGACGGAGGACATCCTGTGTCAGCTGATGGAGCTGGTGTTCCAGCTGCTGTGTAACGGGGAGCTGAGTCTGGCCCGCGTGCTGCGCTCCAACATCCTGGACAAGGTGGACCAGAAGAGGCTGCAGAGGCACATCCACACGCACGCCCCGCTGGCCGCACGCGGAGTCTCCGCCAGGTACGCACGGCACAATGTATTAACCGTCTTCATCAGAGTCCATGGACTCTAATGTTTCAATGGATGTACTGTACCATCTTGATCAGACTGATGAAGATGGTACATCCATCAAAACGTTAGTCCCTATGTTGTGCACTCGATTAGAAGACGAAAATGATTGCATTTGTGCTGTAACCGCGGTCATTTTGTTGGCCACCTGGGGCCCGACCTTCCAGTTCAGGCTACAGTTGGGCATGGGAGGCACAGTGCAGTATGATAACACTGAGCTAAATGTTCAGACCAGTATAGCTCAGCGCTACCATATCTGCATGAAGCTTCAGGAGGGAGCTTTACAAGTACAAACGGATTGAAGTTACGTTTCTCACCGTCACATGCATAGGCTGAGACAACAAAAACATTTAGGAAATTACCTTTAGTGTAAAGTCTTGTTCTTGCCTTAGTGTGAGAACTGCCATCGTTGTATCAAGTAACTTAATACCTAAATCATTAGTGATCACACATTAAAAATCAAGCGGAACAGTGTAGAGTACAGTACAGTACAGTCAAGTCAGATCTCAACTTAAGATTCTTACCTGTAGTACTGTGGGCATGAACCAATGTTGTTTTGATTGTTGTGTTTTATTCTTCCAGGCCGGGCACTCTCCATGATTTCCGAAGTCATGAGGTTGCTGATCAGCTGACACTTCTGGATGCAGAGCTATTCTATAAGATTGAGGTGTGTGTGTGTGTGTGTGTGTGTTTGTTTGTAGTATGTTTGAGGTTTGTGTGTGTGTGTTTGTTGGTAGTATGTTTGTGTGCACAGTGCCCACCTGCTTGTGTGATGTATGTTTTTCATCTCTCTGTGGGACGGAAAGACCTTAACACACTTTCCCTCTTAATTTTGTGTCTCTAGATCCCCGAGGTTCTTCTGTGGGCAAAGGAGCAGAATGAGGAGAAGAGCCCAAATCTGACCCAGTTCACAGAGCACTTCAACAACATGAGCTACTGGTACAACCTACACATTCATTACATAATATTACAAGTTAACTACACAGGCAGTATATGACCGGTACAATGACTCGTATGCTGAGTCAAACTGAGTCACTGAACCTCATGACCCACCAGCCCCGGCTCTATCTTCTATTGATGTTGTTTGTATGTTTCTCCACTAGGGTGCGCTCCATCATTATACAGCAGGAGAGAGCCCAGGACAGGGAGAAACTGCTGCTCAAGTTCATCAAGATCATGAAGGTACATATTACTAAATTTTCTACTGTGTACCTTGCACTGTGTAAGACGGTGACCAGAGCAGGTATAGCAGCTATGATGCTTATTGAAACTGCCGTCTATTGCAAAATTGGATCTTTTCATGACTATTTATGAACTAATATTTACTTATGACCAAAGTACAGGAAGTTTTGCAAAAAAAAAAAATAATTTCTGGAAATGGACATGGAGAGGATCCACCTTTTCATGTGTGAAATCAATGTGCAATTTTCCCAGTCACACTGAATACTTAGAATTTGATAGTGATGATAAATCACAGTGATGGTAGAAAAAGGCAACATGGGCAGCATGGATTCAAACTGCTAAAACCTAAAACTATTACACAGTGCCCTTTAAAGGGAGGGGTGGTGATTAACCACTCACAGTAGCTGAAGCTGACAATTTGACATGACTTTTCTGTGTATGGCACAGCACTTACGGAAGCTGAACAACTTCAACTCGTACCTGGCCATCCTGTCGGCTCTGGACTCGGCACCAATCAGACGTCTTGAATGGCAGAAGCAGACTTCAGAGGTTTGTATGCTCATCCAATCAGGTTTCTAATTCAACCAATTATTCTTATGAGCTTTGGTGACTGATTTTTTTTTGGTCCCTTCATGTGATCCTCCTCAGGGATTGGAGGAGTACTGCACGTTGATTGACAGCTCTTCCTCGTTCAGAGCTTATCGTGCCGCTCTTGCAGAAGTAGAGCCTCCCTGCATTCCGTACCTGTAAGTGTGTGTGTGTGTGTGTGTGTGTGTGTGTGCGTGCGTGCGTGTGTCTCTTTCAAATATGTCATATGGTGTGGGGCAAAGATTTTCCATCAAATGTGAATATGAGACCTCTACTCAGGGCTGAACTATCCTGTGAAACTAGTTTGATGTCAATTGTAATAAATTGAAAACCCTTGTAAGTCTGTAAAAGATGCTGACAGACAGACTATTGTGTATTCTGCATTATTCCTCCCTAATTACTTAGTCTTCCTCCCCTTTTATTTTCTCTGTCCTTCTCAGTGGGCTGATTCTCCAGGATCTGACCTTTGTCCACCTGGGCAACCCAGACATGATGGAGGGGAAAGTCAACTTCTCCAAGCGCTGGCAGCAGTTCAACATTCTGGACAGCATGAGACGCTTCCAGCAAGTGTGAGTTTTATAACACCTGCTGGACTCATTAGCTCTCACAAGTCCATTAGTCCATTAGTTCACACACAAGAGTTCAGTCATTTGCTTTATTAAGATGTCCCCATGTGGATGCAACAAAGTCCAGATGTACAGAAACAAGCCTCAAGTTTCTCAGTCCAATGTTCACTTTCATGTGAAGGCCTGTGTGGACAGTGGAGCAATTCTATGGATTCAGGATGTTTGTGAGAGAGTTTCTTGCTAGGGGATTTGTGGAAACAACCTTGCGTCTATGCATGTTATGTACCATAAAAAAACAAACGTTTTAATTGCTTTGTCATCTTAATGTTTTCAGCCATTACGAGCTGAGGAGGAACGATGACATCATCTGCTTCTTCAACGACTTCACGGACCACCTGGCGGAGGAGGCGCTATGGGAGCTCTCGCTCAAGATCAAGCCACGCAGCAAGAAGGTCACACGCGACCCCGACAAGACCTGAACCCTCACACGACTGGAGCCCTAAGGGGCCGACACACACACACACACACACACACACACACACACACACACACACACACACACACACACACACACACACACACACACACACACACACACACACACACACACACACACACACACACACACACACAGACTACTGAGACAGAGACTCTTTTGAAAAGAGACAAGACTTGTTTCATAAAGGGACTTTATAAGGAGAATGTTTCTCCTCTATTTGACAGGAGAGACGCTGGAACCTTTCCTACATTGCAGAGATTTTACAAATGTTAATTTACAAATCTATACTTTAAAACTCATCTTTCCTCTCTATCTATCTATCTATCTATCTATCTATCTATCTATCTATCTATCTATCTATCTATCTATCTATCTATCTATCTATCTATCTATCTATCTATCTATCATACACACAGACATATACTATATATATGGTTATAGCAATGTGTGTATGTGTTTTTACTTTGCTAATTATTCTGGGACAACACTGTGACTGCAGCTATGCTCTCACATTCAGACTGGAACCTGGAGTAGACTGGAACTGTTTTTAAAAAAAGGATGTGTGTGTGAAAGTGTGCGTGTGTGTGAATGGATGTGTGCGTGAGCAGGTGTGAGCACAATAGCATGAGTGAAATACACTTATGTGAAGGTCTACGTACTGTGTGGGATTTCAGACCGTTTTGAACCTGGGGAAAAATTGTATATTTTGGATTTTGTGTGATATTGCCACTCACTGTAGAATGACAAGAGTCTTAATTTCTCTCAGACATGAAATATGCACTCACATGTTTGAAGAATTAGCGGGTTATGCCTGTACAGATCACATGCCAGCATTATGCCTCTGAGTGAGTGAATGTGTGTGTGTGTGTGTGCGTGTGTAAGAGAACAAGAGAGAATAGGTGTGTGAGTGAGTGAGAGAAAGTGTGTATGTTTTAGGGGCATCATCTAATCTGATATAACAGCCACGTTCACTGTGCTCTTTCAGAAATAAAACACTCCGCTCTTTTCCCAGGTGTGGTCTATCTAACTGTGTGATTTTGAGCCTACATTTTGCAAACTCACCTGTGTAACCAAGGTTATGCTGCCCAGTCCACATTTAAAGGTTGGAACTCATAACCTCCCAGTAGGGATGCGCCGATAGGCCTTGATATGAGCTCATTATACTCACTCGTACCTGTCAAACACTTAACTCAGCTAGTTGGTATCCAACAGGGGTTGCGTCTCCCAATAACGATGCTTTGTAGCCTTAACTGCATAGTTAACGATTGGTTCTACGAACGTTCTTAGATTTTCTATCCCTGTTTGCCAAATACCATCGTAGGTGAACGCGCGCATTCAGCCTCTACAATCGTTCGTAGAGTTACTCTTAAGGGTTGCTGTCCACATTTGTGGTGCTGAAGTACTATAGTGTTTTGAAGCAGTTTGAAACTATAGACAGGCGTTATTGTTGGTGAATTAAAAACAATGCACAAAAACAATGAAATTCTGCCAGACTTTACACCGGAGCAAACGGCAAACTGACAACTCTGCAGGGCACCTTAATAACCCTATAGGCTCCAAGACCCTAGTGTGTTCAAAATTAAGAGGATATATAAATGAAAGAAGTAGGCCTATTACTTGGAGTCCCATTGTCCATTGGCCCTGATAGGTCAAAGAGAAGCCCTGGTGCATTTCTACTGGTCTACAAATAATCAGCCATCACAGAATCACAAACATACTTTTCAGCCTTTATTTATTTGTGTGAATATATTACAAAGAATGGAAATGATATAATTAAAAAATGGACGAGTCAATCATATGGATTTTCCATTGGAAGACTGTACAGTATTTTTAAATTACTTGATAACAGTTTGTATCGTGATGGTACACAAGACATTTTCACAAGAAAATAAGTTACAGGTAACAAATCAAAAATCAGTCTCAACATAAAGGAAGCTCAGAAGTGGAAAAAACCCTGCTTCAAACCAGAAAAAAAACCAGCAGCTTCCGAACGGGTTCAAACAAACATCCCTCAAAACCAGTGTTGGGCCATCTGGTTTCAGAAATTATACAATCCCTTACTGCAATCTTGCTCCAACTAATAAGTAAAAGTTTCATTAATTCATTGAAATTACCTACACAATCATAAAAGCTGTGTCACCTGTGCAATTGAAACTTGATTTCACTACTAAGCTGATTTAGCTGGAGCAAATATTGGTTGGGTAAGGCATTAT
This sequence comes from Engraulis encrasicolus, assembly GCF_034702125.1. NCBI lineage: Eukaryota > Metazoa > Chordata > Actinopteri > Clupeiformes > Engraulidae > Engraulis > Engraulis encrasicolus. Next base: position 50,520,862 of record NC_085867.1, read on the forward strand.
AATTTCTAAACGCTGTGCAATACTGCTTCTCTTCTGGCAGGGTCTGATTAAACAATTACTTTGTCTTTCATAAATGATGTTTAGGATTCACCTTGTGGGCACAATAAGAAATTAAAACCAAAAAATCTCATCTTAATATAGAGTGATTCAGAACATCATTATTTGGTGCACATCGCCTGATGGTGACAAAATCACTTTTCACAGGCATTTCATGCGTTTCAGTCACAAATCTGACATGCTAACTTTTAGACACAAATGATCATATGATGTCATATTCCATGTGATGATGCCCAATCGAGGAAACACTGGGCTGATTCTTGCTGATTCTGATTCTTCTTTGTCAGTCACTTCGCTTAGCAACGCCCATTTTGGGGGCCAAGGCCAACAAGCCAACCAACCATGAGGCGTATTTGTTAAATAACTCCGTACCTTCAACTAACCAGTGCAATTATTTTCCTCCAAAAAGGTGACATCACACCGACTGTAAGAATATTGTGTCATCATTCATGTGACCCTGCCATAGAAGAGCCACTGCATATTCTCATCCAGTGTTCAGTTAATTCAGTTCTCTGCACCACAACCTGCTGTTCATTCCTGGCTATTTTATTCCAGCTGCCCTGGCAAAGAGAAGAGATGGCTCCTAGAGATTAGGAGCTACTGTACACAGTAGAAGGCAAGGCACCCCGAGACACACTCGGGAGCGCTCCACTGAGACACAAAGAAACATTCACATGAAGGCATTTCAGTAACATATCAGCAACGCTGATGAAACACTTCCTCACCTTGGAGGAACAGGCTTTTATAAATAAAGATTACACCTTACTCCGGGTGTTTTTTTTCTTCAAGTGTGTGATATTATGTAAAGGGACGATATGTGATAACGGATGCAGTGATTCTTGATGTGATTAAAAAGACAGTGAATGTGTGTTTGTGTACTACGCTCAAGTAACAGGCATTCTCTGTGTGCACATCAGTATGTGGATGGTCTTGCCAAACCCAGGTAGCTTTACTACTCTAGGCTTGGCCCAGTGGGGTATTCCAATCAAATGGGTACAGTAAGTGATAAACCTGACCAAGTTAACCAACACAATGTGGTAAACCTTTTAAAGAGATACCCTGCAGGCATCATTTAGATAAGAAAATGAGAACTCTAGGCTCTTCAAAGAGCTATGCCACTATGCCCAGATTAACGTAACCCGGTTTGCTAGAGAACCACTTTTTAGGAATACCCCACCAGTCTATGTGTGTGTGTGTGTGCGCGTGTGTGCGTGTGTGTGTACTTGCATGCATGCTGGCTCCCTCCTCAGTGTGGACGTGTGCTGGGTTCCAGTAAGGGTCGTTTGCTAGGTGCGAGAGCGTGTGCGCTGCTGCTGTCCCCGTTGGACACCGTCTCCTCCTCTGGGATACCCCGCTTCAGGGCCCGCCCATAAACATGGCCGTTGGCCCCACCCCTCTGCCACTTGCAGAGGTCACCGGTCAGAATGTCCTGAATGTGCTGGACGATGAGATTGATGGCCACTGATAGGAGAAAAAAACAGCAGGAGTCGACAGTGAGTGACAAAACAGGAGTACATTACATTACACTTCACTTGCCAGCTGCTTTTAGCAACTTCCAGTTATTTAGGTAAAGGTTGTTGCCGGTTAGTGTCCTTGGACCATGGATTGAGGTGTAGGGAACGTAAGTTTGGGATGTGAACCTCCAACCCTTTTAATCCAAAGGCAAGTCCCAAACCATTATGCTACAGGTGCACAAACTTGATCGAATTTTGTTCAAATTTCACCCCAATGTGCTCCTCAGAGTGTCTTGCCTTTCTATGGTGTGGTATAGCTATGTGAATACAGATATCGCAGTCCCAGGCCAGAAAATGATCCAATAACATTGACACGGTGCTTTACTTTATTGACATCTGAGGTAAAATATCAACAACCCATGACAGAGCCAAAACAAAATGGAGGGCTCTGCCTGTGGGTGAATGGCCTGAACGGGGCCATCTGGCCTGTAAGGTCTGTGTCTGTATTTTAGAGTAAACAGCACTGCGAAGGTTTGTTTGTGTTTGTGTGTGTGTCTGTGTGTGTGTGCGTGTGTGTGTGTGTGTGTGTGTGTGATCCAGGAATCCGAGGCAGACCGAGAGGTCAAAACGTCATTATGTTTGCCAGTGAATAATAATTAAAAAAAACTTAAAGAAGAAAAAATCCAAAGGAGTGTGCTAATCTTTTTTATACAAAACATTACTTTTTTGTTCAGCACCAGATTGTGCCCAACTAACTCTACAAGTGTCTGTGTGTGTGAGACCATCACTCACCCATGTTGTCAACTCCACGTGGAATGATGACATCGGCATACTTCTTAGTCTACAACAGAAAGAAGAACAAAGCTCAAGTCAGCTTGGGCAACACTGAGTCTTGTGTGCACTCTGGGAAAAAGGTGACTGTGTAATAAGTAAGTAAGTAAGTGTGTGTGTGTGTTTGTGTGTATGTCTGTGTCTGTGTCTGTGTCTCTGTGTGTGTGCGTGCGTATTTATCTGCCTAATAACTTTATCACTTAATTGCGTACTGTATGTGTTGTATGGAACGACTGATTCAAGTCTGAGGCACTTGCAAAAAAATGCCTGCTAAATGCCTTAGCCCTATTTGGGGAAAAAAGCTCTAACATTCAGCTGTAACATACCCCCATTTTTAATAATAAACTAAAATCTCATGAGCCTGTATGCTGCGTCTCCAGCTCCAGGTGCCTGGATTAATGTTGCGTATATGCAGCATCAGGCTTAAATGGGTTAAGGCATAAACACAGTTAGTGTGTGTGTGTGTGTGTGTGTGTGTGTGTGTGTGTGTGTGTGTGTGTGTGTGTGTGTGTCCTTACAGGAAGGCAGAACTCTTCAAAGGCAGGTTTGACAAAGGTGGTGTACTGAGACAGGATCTGCTCCAGATCTCGACCTCTCTTCATGTCCCGAAGAACTACACACACACACACACACACACACACACACACACACACACACACACACACACACACACACACACACACACACACACACACACACGATATGATATCATATGAAGATATGAAGACATCTTTCATAACAACATCTTTCAAGCGCCAATACGTGATCCGGTAACTTACTGCTAATGTCTTTGGATGGCATCAATGTCTTTGGATGACATGGCTGAATATTTATGCTTATGTGGTTAGGCATGTGTTTTAAATACATTGCATGAGGTCAGTGTCCCTAAAACTCAAATAAAAAAGCAATAGAAAAACAGTGCGAAAAGAAAAAAAATCAAGCTAGGTAGGCCTGTCTCTTTAAGACCTTGCACGAGTGTTCCGAAAGAGTAAACACACACAAGCACCAACTAGACAAACAGTTTACGTTATTCACCTCGACGGGACAGCCGGACATCAGAGTCGGTGTCTACAAACAGCTTCATGTGGAACATGTCTCTGATGTGGGGGTGGTAGAACACCAGGATGCCCTCAAACAGCACCACATCTGCATGGTACACTCTTATCGTCTCTGGCAATCTACACACACACACAACAAATAGTAATGAATCCTGATAATGGAATCCATACACAACCATGTACAAAGTGGAACAGCTGGAATTATAATGACAATAAATAATGAACAAAAGTAATAGATTAGCAGCTATCATTTTGAGATTGTCTTTGCAGTGAAGGGGTGTGCAGCACAGGTTGAAACCAGGCCTCGGGTACCAAACCAGGGCTTTGACAGCCAGAGCACAGTCACAACCCAAATTTGACTATCATTTGGGTTGTGGCTATGCTCTGCCTGTCAGAGCCCTGGCCACATCCTACATAATATTTACCAAGTAAAAGTCTAAAGCTTGTAAACCCTACTGTCTTGCCTAATGATTGTATGATTTTCCATGAAAAAACAAAACAAAACAGGAAACAGTTTGCTTCGATGCCTTACCTGGAATGAGTAACAAAGTCATAGGTGGGAACATCCACCACCTTCCCGTCCACTATGTCCTTCAGAGTCTGATACATCAGTGCGTTGTCAAAAGCATCTGCAAATCAAAACATATGTTGCAGTGACTGCCTTCAAACTGTGGCCTCCTTCACACTCTACAATCAATTCTTTAACCAAAATGTTGTGTATTGAAGATGGCTCAAGTGTTGACTTTTCTGTTTTTGTAGTACAGTATCTTAATTATCATTTAACAACATGGCTAAAAACAAAAAAAACTTTGTATCCCCATTCATAAAATAGAATATTGTATTTCTTCTCATGGATTTCTGCAGAGAAATTACCGGTAGCCTATGTATTTCTGCAAGGAAACCGCAGCGTATCATGCAACGCTTCCACATAATGTTCACCTTTGACTTTCAGTGACTTTATTTTCAATTTCATATAGGTGAAGAACAGAGACCATTTCACGGCCATTCAGGGAGCGATGGTAAAGATTTTCCCAGCCGATTCCTCTCCTTCGAATAGCAAAACCACATGCTTTGAAGATGAACACATATATGTTGGTCCCAGACAAGTCCTAGAGAGTTGCTTTGAATGAAAGTGAGTGCTGGCTAAGAGTGTGTTGTCATGAAACGTAATAGGACAGCATACCTGGGTGGTCAAAGTTGTACTGGCCCTTTAGTGCTTTGGCCTTCTGCTCTGGGGTGAGCACGCGGTAGAAGCTGTCTTGGCTGACGATGGCCACCTTCCTCTGGTGCTGGTCTACCTCGTTCTGCCCCAAAAGCTCCATGATCTTCGCACACACTGTGGACTGCCAGACAAGCAACCATTAGCATCAACACAATCCATAAGAGTCTGACACTGACTTTACTTTGCCATCATCACTACGCAATTCATGTGTAGAACATTTATTAATGTATATTTGGCTACAAAAGAGTGCCATACATAGTTTAGTTTTGTTGTCGCTGATGAAGCCTTGCCAAAGCTCATGCCCATAGTTTCAACCGTTTCAATGCAACAGTTTGTGTGGAGGAGAAGGTGTGTGCAATATGTTTGGTTTATGGTTATCGAATGTCTGAAGGCTGTTAGGGCCAAAGATGAAGAACTATAATCCTACCAACAGCAGCTGTATGTTTACATGTTACATGTTTTCTTGTTCAGTAGGCTAAGTGTGTGTCATTTGTCTGCCTGCTGTTCTGTTTTGTGTGTGTGTGTGTGTGTGTGTGTGTGTGTGTGTGTGTGTGTGTGTGTGTGTGTGTGTGTGTGTGTGTGTGTGTGTGTCATGTCCAAAGAAAATGTCTCTCTTGAAGAGACAATAAAGGCGTTTATGGTCTTTAATATTCCATTCAATGGGCCATCAGCAGCAATGGGAACAGCAACAACAGAACAGCATCCCCCTATTAGACTATCGGATAGAGACACAATTCTTGACATTTATGTAGGCTACTGTAGCCTACTGATAAAGAACAATATTTTTACAACGGCGCTGTTCATGAAGAACTTGCGAACAAAACCAGGCCTGACACAGCAACGCCTTCATGAGTCATCATCACTGACTGACAGCAAGTTTAATTTCCCGCGAAAGCCTGCTGCGGAGCACCGTAGCATCCGAGGTCCAGCCAGTGTACAAAAATAACCAAAAGAAGCACCTTCACTTTTCTCCTCCTCACTTATTACCTACACGTGAACAAGTGGAATATGTCCAGAAATAAACGTGATAAATAAACAATTACTCAGGAGTGTTTCTATTACAAAAATATGACAGGCTATGTAATTCGTCCGGTTTGCCTTACCTTGCCACTGGCCGTCCCTCCGCTCACACCGATCAGGAAAGGTCGGTGCCTTGGCCGCTGCATGTCCATCAGCGGCCCGGTGGAAGTCATGATAGCTAACGTTGGCTAACGTTACAGCTGGAAATAACGTCTGTTTGACCTACTTCCTCTTTGGCGGAACTGCTACGGAGTCGAATAACAAAGACAGTAAGGTTTCGTCTTTGCGCTGTATATTTGGATAAATTCGCCGAATCCGACAGAAGCTGGTTTTCCCAGTTTCAGTAGGTACCGCTATCTATCCAATAATGGAACTCCGTGCAAAACCCGCACTGGGAATGTTTTCATTTTACTATGGTGTGCGCATGCTCAGTGTGGCAGTCAGTGAGCTGTCAAGAGGCACATGCAGCTCGCTACCCAAATTTATCTCCAGTTTGGCAGACTGGGGTCAAGGCAGAATTCAATATCATGACTAGACTGCGAGTGTGTCGCAAATGCGCTCGTCAATGTTGCACTTACTGGCAAATGCCCTTATCCTTAATATACTGACTACATTTGTCATTTTAAATCCTACATTCAGGAAAAAAATACCAATTTTCATGACAACAAACCAAGTAAGACGTTATTCTTATAAAAGACAAGACAATAATTTATTACAAATTAAAAGGAAAACAAATACAACGGAAGTATTTTTACAATATATTTTGGTCAAGACTCCTTGGAGTTAGTTGGCAAAGCTGCAATTTCTTGTTGTTCGGATTGGTCTTGTGCTTCTTCCCCAGTGTCAACCTTCAGGATCTCCAGAGCGGCGTCCCCTTCGAGTTTTTGCACCGTCTCGCCTTTGGCTGCGAGGATCTCTTCAATGTTTCTGTAACAGTATGAGTGCATGACTTGCTTTAATAATATTTCTATCACAGAGCATGATCACAAAGGAAATCCTACCCCCTGCTGGATATTAAAAGATTGCACAGCACACGTCGAGAAAACTCAAAAAGGGCATTGGAAAACAGAGCAGTCGTCCACCAGACAGAATACAATTCACCAGTTAAAATAAAATAACATTAAAAAACAGCTCTTCAGTTGTATGGAACATCAGGAGACATGTAGGGACACCTGCAGCAATGGGTAGTTTTGTTAGAATCAAAAGGTGACTCAGAAAAATGTTTCCACTTCTGTACTTTTTTGTTATTACAAACTGTTAATAAAAGGCCTGTATTCTTGTGTACCATTTTTACAATTTTAGGCATAGGTATCAGAATTGATGTCATCCATTCAGAAAATTGTGCTTTTCATGATTATTTACCAGCACCATCCATGAGTTTCATGATTATTTACCAGCACCATGAGTATTTTAATTGACTTTAAATTTTACATTTGTATGAACATGAAGGGTGGTCCAACCTCCAATTCTCAGCTTCTTTTGCTATGACATATGATGTGGCATTTGGTATAATATACTGTAGTGTACAATCATGATGTATTCACAACAGCTACATTGCCCTACAAAAAAGGCAGTAACTATTGTTTAAAAATAGTTGTTCCTATTCTAATTGCGTATCAAATATGAAGTAAAATAAAGTGATTGATCTGCAAATAAAGTTGTAAAATAAATTAACACATGGCAATAATCAACCTTAAACTACTATGGCTGGACAAGACAACAGGATCATTTGAAAGCCACTGTATTCAAAGCTCTGCATATTTGCTGCCTTTTTTCTTTGTAGGGCAGTACAGCGTTGCATTGTCACATTGTCACATTGTTAAGTTTGAAAAGGGAAAGCTTACACATCGCAACTTTTTTAAAAAAATACCATAATGCTTTAATGATAAATGGTGCTGCTTTTACTCCACTTTTGATATTTCAAAGAAAATTGTGCTCATTTGCGGTATAGAGCATTTATAAGGCTACACATATTGGATAAGCAGGGGTGGAAAGTACTAATTACATTTACTCAAATTACTCTGAATACGTAATTTGTCATTTTTAAAGTAGTTTTAAAATGGGTACTTTTACTGAAACTACATTCTTGCCCAATTATTTTACTTAACTACATTTGACTGTCTTGAGTACTGAGTGAAATCTGATTGATCTGATTGACTAAAACCCGAAACACCCAGTCATCTCGGGAGAGTCACTGAAGATGTGTCCAGGTTCCACCACTAGGTGTATTACAAGTCTGTCGGAAATGAAGTGAAACTGTGCGCTCACAGAGCTTTGTAGATACAATAGGAAGGTTAATGGATGATGAATGATATGAACAAGAGGTCACGGAGGGCAATATTAAAGAAGAAAAGTTGATTTTGCGAGAGAAAAGTTAATTGAAAGTAACCAAGTAACTCAAATTATATTTTAATTAAGTTTTTTTTTTACTTTAACAAGTAGATTTTTAGGTAGGTACTTTGAAAAGGGTTTAAACCAAGTGAAAACCCTTTTACTTAATTATTTTTTTTCAGTACTCTTTCCACCTCGGTGGATTGGATAAGAAGGTGAAGCTAGTTGGCAGCCGTGGATTATGGTTAGGGAGTCTGTCTTTAAATTGGAAAGTTGCAGGTTCAAAGTCTATACCACCCTTACCTGAGGTACCCTTTAGCAAGCCGCCTACACACACATTGCTCAAGGTACTGTAACCAGTGCCCTGTACTAAATAACTGTAAAGTGAATTGGATAAAAGTGTCAGCTAAGTATAAGTGTAATGTCTAATGACTTGGAAACATCTGCTGCATCTTACTCGTGTCCAATGGGGTTGAAAGTAAAGCATGTGCATGCCAGAGGAACTCAGGGGTACCAGTACACACATTGCACTGTATCATTAGTAGATTTGTTTAAACCATTTTGTCCTAAGCCCTTATTGGGTAAAGGTGCCCTCTGCCTATCACATCCTAAATATCTCAGCCCCCGAAACACATACAAACATGAAATAAGTTAGATTTAAAATGAAGAACCTTCATTTTGCATTAGTATAGTGTTCATTCAGCCCTAACATACGCACATCTTTAATAAAACAGCTCATATCTCAAGAGCTTGAATGCAGCGTATATGTCGCTCCAGGACACAATGGGGCAAAGCAAAAGCAGATTCATACAAATGTTTTTAAGTGCTAATACTACTAAATACTAACTGATATTAGAGAGAAGGTCTCCGGTTTATCCTAGGTGTTCAATTTGGTTGAAAGCAAAGCTTTCTGTAGTCCACTTTGTCACATCAACTTTGTCTTTGTAGTCCCTTTGTGTACTAGAGGTTGAGTCGTGTTAAAGTAAAATAGAGTCTTCCTCAAAATAGCTTCATGGCAGCTGCAGTCTACATGTTAGGCCAACCGCTGAGGCATCCGATCGAGTATCCTCGCTGTGTCCCTTTAAAACACAATGTAACCGAGGCTCTGCTCTCAGTGTGAAATGTACATGGGTTCCATGCAGAGCAATGGGACACAGACGAAACTTGATTGGATGTGTCGCCGGCTTGAAACCAAAGTTAAGTCTCTCTGATGTCAGTCCAGTGTGAGAGCAGTACAACAAAAGTGTTATTGAGCAACACATCTAAACACTACTACAGCTGGATGGGAGTGGGCACCAAATAATCATAGAAGTCTGTTTCTTCTGAAGTCTGTTTCTTCTGTACACCTGCGTAGAAAGACAGGACTATAATGGCAAAGGTTAACAAGCTGACACCTTCATTACACACCTTTTCCCTTCTAGGTCGGAGAACCAGCCCAAATTATCAGCAATGATGTGATGGTTCTTGCATCCTGGGCAAGTCACTATGACAACACCGTTATGATAGGCCAGCTTGGAAATTTTCTTCATTGATCTGGTGGAGCAGACCTGCAACAAGTAAATAGAAGATCACCAATCATTGATATTGTCTTAAAAGCAAAGAAAATGAACAGTAACCCATTGCAGTGGGAACACTCAAGAAGAATAGAGGGTTTTTTTGTCTTACCTTACACGTGTACACCAACTGGTAATGTTTAGATTGGATGCTACCTATGGCCTCATAACTGACGCTTGAGGTGGTGAAGGTCTGGGGAACGTCCATACAACTCTGACCGAGTCGACCAGTCACTTTGCTCCCTGACAAAAAGGGATAAGATGGGTAGAACATCTCCCTCGCCGGACCACCACACACACTGCGGCGTAGTCTACATATGTGTCTGGCATGAATATTCAGAGAGGATGGTCCACACACTAACCTCTTCAACTGGGTTAGGGATTTTGGAAAGAACATTTTCGATGCTGAAAACATGTTGTATTACTTCCTGTTTTGATCTTACGACCGTCGCAATCTGATGACGTACCAGTTGTCGCTTGAAAAAAACAAAAACTAAAAACTTGGCTTAAGGCGAGTTTTACTGTACATATGGTCTTATTACCACGGAGACATGTCTCATATTGATACAACAAACATCCAAAAGTGAAAATGCATGTATTTCTTCCCACCTGTAGGAAATATTCACACAGGTGGTCGGTAGATTGTTGTGGGGCAGATAGATGCTGTGTGTGAAGTGCACCATGCCATCCACAGTTCGCGCTAGCAATCTGGACAAGAGGGGACGAAAGATGCCTAAAAACACCTTGTGCAAATGAACTGCCTGAGCCACCGTCAAGCGACCTCAAACGCACAAGGATAGATGAACAACCTGTCCTGCAATGCCTTGAGTGAGAGCCGCATTCTGTCTGATCAGCGAAGAGTCTGGAACGCCGCAGTGGCTCTTCGTCGCCCTGACGCAATTTCCTGGGTGTGGTTATCTGCGTTCCTGTAGAGTTTTTCGGAGTGTAAAGAAAGAGGTCGCTTCCCGCAGTAAAGAAGGGAAAGAAATGTGTCAGTCATGTGTGGCTGAAAGAAGACAGCGTGAAAGTAACAAACCAGGTGAGTGAGACCTTGGTCTTAATTACCTTTGTTTTGTTGCTTGGGGGTGGCATGTTAAGCGCTGCCTTGTCGGCCTATCGCAATCCAATGCCCGAATAGGTAACTAAAATCAGGGTGGTGCTGGACTGGTGTCCAACAAAAGACACACATCGGGGATGGGGGGGCGACTAAATTAATGTCTACTGAAAAGAGTAAGAAATGTCTGGTAACGCTTCGTCGTTCACCCTGTGGTAAAATGGTTTCCCAGTTACCGGTGTTATGAGCTCACCTCGGCGACAAAAATAAGCTTCTTCAGGTGACAGCTGAAGCTGCCTAGAGGTGGCAGGCCTACGCGAAATGTCGTTGCCTGTGGTTATTGTTTCGCGTGTGAATGACTGAATGGTTTAAAACTTGTGAATAGAATAAAACAGGTGAATTTATGAAAATAAAAGCTGTGAATAGATTTTTTGGCAGTGAAAAGAAAAGTTGCCATGTTCATTGCGTCCCCGCTGTTGGCGTCTGACATACCGTAGTCCACCCTGATCTGGGTTCAGCCCAAATCTAAACATCCTGCTGTCCATTCACTTCCTTCGCCCTTCAATGGATAGGCTAGCACCGAGTTTGTATTTGTGCAAACCAAATCTATGCCTCTTTTCCTATGTGAGCGTGAGTGAAAGTTAGGGATAGTGAGGATGAACCAGCAGTAGGTGTTATCTTTTTGTATGGATAGAACTGGTTAGGCCAATGTCACAGTTCCACTGTACTCTACAAATTAATCTGAATGCAGGGGTAGAGGGTAGTTTTAGTGGAGCTGGAGGATACTGTCAGGTGCATGTCTTTGGTTCCTGAAAAAATACTGAGGAAGGAGTAGACAGAGGTGTTGTGCTTGAATTGCACAGGATATTCTAATCAATCATCTCTGAAAACAGACGGATGCAGAGGTCCCAAACCCAAAACAGGACGATGTACAGTGCTTCAGCTTCTCTTGTGACAATTAACAAAAAATAGACTATACCTGAGAATTTAGAGCAGTTTACTGCTGGAAACACTCAGGAACTTGTCTGTGGTATTTCTGTTTCATATTATCTTTTGACATCCTTGGCTGTCCCCACCTGAGCTGGCCACAGCTGAGTTTCAGGTGTCAGGGCATAGGCAGAGAGCTGAGCTGGGTGCTGTCGAGTTAGCAGAAACGTGGCGTTGTGTCCTATTGTGCCACCCCTAGCATCTCTTCCTGGCATCATCCCTCGGAACAGCACACTCCAGACAGGACAGAGGAGAAGAGCACAGCAGTGCTCACCCGCTGTTGCCAGGGAGGGATGGAGTGTACTCGGAAGGGCAGAGCCATAATTTAGAAATAACACGACAGGACAGGAGTCAGCGAGGGAGCAAAGTTGGTGGGAGAGATGGTTTTCTTTGGGAGACAGCCGTGGGGCTGAAGAGTAGAATATACAGGTAGACGAGAGGAAAAGCAGAGGAGAAGGAGGATGAGGAGGAGGAAGAAGCACAATATGGGGTATTATGGTATTGTAGAATGGGTAGACAGAGTTACAAAGCAGTGAGGCTGGGGGGAAGGGAGGGGGGAGGCTGGTGAGTCAAGAAAGCCACCTGGGAGTCCCAGTTTGACCACCAGGACAGAATGATTCATCATGGGGATTAGGTGAATCTGTACCAGGAATGAGGGAAGGATTTTTCCTCTGTGGCGACATTGTTAATGGTGTTGTTTTATTTGTTTGTTTGCATGCTGTATTTGCGTGTTTGTTTGGGTTTTTTGTTTGTGTGTGTGTGTGTGTAAAGAGAGTGTTCCTGGGGACAGTGGGTAGAGTCTTTAAAGGAGTGGCCTCTGCCTACTGGTTTGGGCTGCGTGTTATTCAGGACTCTGCGCTGCGTACAGAACTGACGGTGACAATGGCCTCTTTGTGTGGGACCAAGAGAGGGGCGTTTGGAGGGACAGGGAGAGACACAGACAAATAAGAGGCACAGACAAATAGAGTGGGGAGATGGAGAGACTGACAAACGGAGTGTCTGCAAAGGTATATCTGAATTAAAAAAGAGAGATTTGGTGGGATGAGGTGGGGTGGGAGGAATGATGAAATAAAATCTCTCTGTCCTTTTGATAGCCTTTGTGTGTGGCCTTGATGAAAGTAAATCTATAAAAGCGAATGACAAGTAGGGCATCAGATTAAATGGATCTGAATTGGGATCATTTAGATATCTTGTTGAATATCTTCTGGATATTTAATATGGTAGTTAAAAAGTGGAGGAAATGATGGTGTGTGCGTGTGTGCGTGTATGCGTGCGTGCGTGCATACCTGTGCGGATTACTTCAGTTTTGCTTTTTCTACAGGTTAGAACGTGAGGAAGGTTGAACAGGTTTTTGTGGTTGGTAATTTAGCCTCTGGATATCTGATGGCATAATCAAAGCCATCTGCTGCCAGGCTACCTTGTCTCCCTGTACAGCTTGACACTGACCGTGCACGCTTGGTGAGAGTTGCAGCTACAACGCTGCTGATTGGCAAATTATTTGCTGGCTCGTGACACCAGTTTTACAGAAACACGCACGCATGCATGCATGCATAGCATACTTGAGCTTATGAGCAGAAACATTCTCTCTCTCTCTCTCTCTCTCTCTCTCTCTCTCTCTCTCTCTCTCTCTCTCTCTCTCTCTCTCTCTCTGAATAGGTGAAAAGAATTCATAGTGTTTGACCACATCCTGAGGCTATTAAACTTGAAGCTCCTCAGAAACCACAGAGAAATTTGGCCAAATGCTGGGCCATGAATGAGTGGTGCACACGGTGTAGCATATTGAGAGGGCTTGGGGTGCTGAGATTGTTCCCTCTAACTCTTTACCCACTCCTGTAATCAGGACACCACCACAAACCAAACCAAACCCAACCACATGCTCGCACACGCATGCACGTACACCCACCAACCACACTCTCTTTCCTTTTCTATGCAGCTGCTGGGAAATGAAGGGCAGGGTTAGAACAGATCTACCCCACACCCCTGACACACACACACACACACACACACACACACACACACACACACACACACACACACACACACACACACACACACACACACACACACACACACAATTCTTACTGACACAAGCTGAAATCTGCGACGCGCAGGAAAAACAGACACTCTCAGGCGTACTGTAACATGCTGTGTGGCATATGACTACGTACACTGAAGCTGTACTCGCACAATAAGTTACTACCCCCTCTAATCGGTCAACCAGTTAGGCCGTTAGGAAGAGGTCCGCACACTGGGAAATCATTATAGTAATCTGTGTATTTTATGCCACCAATGACATTTCGACCCTCTCTGATTCTCTTCAGGTTTCATTCAAACACAGAATTACACCAAGCCTCTGAGGTGGTGGCCATTTAACACATTTACAGGGAGTCCTGTGTTGAGAATAATAAGAACAAGAATACGAATAGTGTGTATAAAAAGTGCAATAGTGAAATGAGGTTGAGAGGGAGCATCCATGAAGACATTTAATGTAGCACATTTACAATGGCAGGAAAAAGACAGACAATAGCCCATAGTTCATATTTAATAATGAGGGAAAGCACATGACCATGAATTACAAAAAGGGTCAGATGTCCAGCTCCTCATTACGGGGCCATTGTCTGTCAATAATAAAGCTTTAAAGGAGAAGCCTGTTTTTTTTACATTGGGCCCTTCATTTCACATTATAACAGCATGTTCTACTACTCACCCCTGTAACATGTGTGTCATTTGGAGATCTGCCAAAGATATTCATTTTGGTTATATCCAGGAAACGACTTCCTATGGGCCATTTTTTGCAGGCACAACATGTGTTGTTTTTAATTTATTAATTACGGTACGCTACCGCTCAACGCGAGGGTGGATTGTTTGTTTGGAAACTTTTGTAAACAGTTTTTGAAAGACTGGTAGAGGCGGATGTTTGTGACGTAACGTTTACCAGACATCCACCTTTACCAGACTTTCAAAAACTGTATTACCCGCAAAACCGAAAAGTTTCCAAACAAGCAATCCAGCTAAGCGTTATGAGTGGTAACGTTTAATTAATACATTAGTTTGCAAAAACTTGCCCATAGGAAGTCGTTTCATGGCTGAATATCCTTCACAGGTCTCCAAATGACACACAACAGACAGGGACGAGTAGAACATGAGGTTATAATGTCAAATCAAGGGCCCAATGTAAAAAAAACATGGTTAACACATTGCGTTGGGAATAAAATAAGCAAACAATTTCATTTTTGAGTGTGGGTATTTTTTCCTTACTGGATTGATTACTGGTCACATTTTGTCCTGCAGCCTTCACCAACTCTACAAATAAGTTACATTAAAAGACAACCATATAGACAGCTCAGCACACCTACCCACCCACTCACATACAGACCTCCATTCATATCATGTCCTATAGAGTTAAAAATGAATATAGGTATATCACGATTCAAGAGTTGATTTTCATTGTCAAAAAAGGCAACAAAATTGTGTTTGGAGTACAGCACATAGCAGCAGGCTTTCAAGTAAAGTGCACAAGAGCTAAAAGTGACACCAGTGCTTGACCACCCCCATCCCACTTAAAGGGCAACTGGCTCTTCCAGTATTTCCAGATTTCAAAGGAGTAGTATGTATCAGGCAATTCCATTGAAATTTATACAGGAGGTTCCTCATTAGAGCCAACAAATCACTAGCTTTCCCAGCTTGGAATATTCTTGCATCATTCTACCACCTTGGTCGTGATTGTCTTTGCTTTGCTCTAGTTACAGCATAAGTGCTACAGTGGAGTACACTTTCTGCAGGGGTTGTCAATAAATTCACTGGCATTGGCAAGAAAAGTGTATGGTTTCTTTCACCTCTCGAAAGAGAAAGCATGCCATAACCTTTTCCTCAAAAGTTGTGTGTAGTGTGCGTTAGACTCCTCTGTACGAAAAAAGTCATTTTTATCGCATTGATTGCACCACAGCTTATGGGGTTATCATGCCCTCCCTCACCACCCATTTGGTTACCCCCTCAGGGTAGCAATATGGCTACTGATTGAAGTGCTGCTCGTGTCATTTGGTACCAGTGCTGCCTAACGGAAATCAGACGGTGCCCTGTGAAAACTATGAAATGGCAACTCACTGAAGTCATTTTACTTCTAATTGGCAGTGACCCGGTGAAGATGTAGGCTATTATGTGTGAAGAAGAGTGCTTCATGTACAAAAGGATACAATTTCTTTGTTTTTCTGGGACAGGTCAAAACACTGAGTGTTTCGTCCTCAGGCTGCCTCTGGGGGGTTGACTTGGCCATGAGCTTGTTTTGCTTTCCCGTTGAGGGTTGCCCAGTGTTTCACACAGACCGGTTTAGACCACCTGGGCTGCGCAGAGTATCAGTTTTCGTCCGTGTTGACCCTGGCTTTGACTCGTTTGTGTCCACTTCTGACATAACCTCCTCTTTTTCAGTTTCACTTATCTAATTTGTATCCTCAAACCTCTTTCACTCGCTCACAACAACTTCTCAAATACTTCATCTCACCCCATCTGCTTCTCACTCTTTCTATGCAGCTTTATGTCCTTCGGCCTTATTTTGTGATGTTCTTGAACTTTCCATTTCTATTTTGTAAACTTTTTACCCCTATCATTAACACACGCCGGCACATTATTTTCCCAACAAACAATTTTTCTACAGTACACTAATGTTTTTCCTTTTTGCACTGACACAGATACTAGCAGACAACATTTACTGGAAAGTGGCCTTGAAGGAAAGTTTCTGAAGACTAAAGTGGTCGGCCTGTCCCTTTAAAGCCTTCGAGTGCCCCAGAGTCAAGTTTACAGAGATGGAGATAACAGAGAGCGACAGGAAGAGAGAGCCCGGCCGTGCGTGTCTTAATATGTGACCACTCCCTGATATAAAAAGGAAATGTCTCACAAGATCCTAAAGCACACACACACACGCACAAACACACACACACACACACACACACACAAAGTGGCAAAGTGGTCGTCCTGTTTATTCATGGAATAGGTCTTGGAAAGGACACATTCAAACATATTCTTTAGAAAGGGTAGTGGTTGCGTATGTCCATGTGTGTGAAATGGGACAGCTGGAATAAGAATAGTAAGATAAGGACCAAAGTAAACACCACCCCATCGCTCGCTCTCTCTCTCTCTCTCTCTCTCTCTCTCTCTCTCTCTCTCTCTCTCTCTCTCTCTCTCTCTCTCTCTCTCTCTCTCTCTCTCTCTCTCTCTCTCTCTCTACACATAGACATGCTCCCCCGTGCCCTAAGCCTAGACTCCTGACTGGACTGGTTAGAATGGGCCCATCGCATCCCTGGCTGGTCTAAATGATTAACCCGTCTAATGCTCTCTGGAATGTTCCTACTATTCTCTCTCCCACTCTCTCTGTCCTCTGTGTTCTTACTATAGAAAATCAGTATGCTGTTATGTTAAGCTGTACTTCAGTGGTGTGTGCGTGTGTGCGTGTGCGCGCGTGTGTGTGTGTGTGTGTGTGTGTGTGTGTGTGTGTGTAAGTGTGTGTGTAAGAGAGAGAGAGAGAGAATTCCAACTAAACCAAGGCAGGCCACGGGGTCATGGGACACTGGTTTCCATGGCAGCGCTGTGGAGTGACTGTGGGATTCAACTCTGCGGAGTCGTCGTCACCCTGTCTGACTCAGTCCTTCCTGTCTCGTCTGACACCGCCGTCCCCCCCCCCCACACACACACACACATTACAAACACACACACACACATTTACACATGTCCGTGACCTGTTATGCAACGGATCTGCCCAACTACAGAGGAACAATAGGAGACTGGGAGATGGCCTTTTCCGACGCCGCCTTTGTTCCTGCCTCGTCCCACCTTCGTCTGTCTGTCTGTCTCCCCCCCCCCCTCTCTCGCTCTCTCTCTCTCACTCTCTCTCTCTCTCTCTCACACACACTCTGTCTTTCTTTTCCTTCTTTTTTTCCCCCATCTAGATCTGCGAGGCTGAGTTGTTATTGTGCTAACTTACAGTGTTTGCATCCAACTGAGTTGTCTCCTCTATCCTGCTGTTATAGGGAAATCTATATTTAGTTCCATTGATCTTGCAGGGAGGTCAGGTCACTGTGTGTGTGTGTGTGTGTGTGTGTGTGTGTGTGTGTGTGTGTGTGTGTGTGTGTGTGTGTGTGTGTGTGTGTGTGTGTGTGTGTGTGTGTGTGTGTGTGTGTGTGTGCGTGTGTGCGTGCGCGCGTGTGTGTGCGCACCGTGTCGGAACTTTTTCTCATTTATGATCGGTATTTGGCTTCTGATGCTTCATCCCTAAATACTTGTGCACGCACACACACACACACACACACACGCACACGCACACACACGCACACGCACACACACACACATGCACACGGACACACACACTTGTTGTGGTATAAATGGCCACATCAGTGCGAGAGCAGATGAGGAGCAGATGGGGGAGGCATAATAATGGCCGTGCCATGTGCCAGTCTGGCAGCCCGCTGCAGCCCTCGCTCACGGCCAACCAGGAGGGAACCAGCTGCATGAAATAAGACTTTATGGAGTTCAGCTGAGGCACAGCCATCTACACACACACACACACACACACACACACACACACACACACACACCAAGACAGACACAGACAAACACCAGCACCCAGAGGGATACACACACAAGGACATATGCACACAATCAACACAGTAACACAATGATACAATTGCAGACAAAGGATTTTTTTTTACACAAACCACATGCATAGACTTAGCCACAGTGAAGTAGCGCTTTGTCTGCGGTTTACAATCTGTGCATACTGTCACCCAGAAATCCCTCGGTCAGACATTTTATCAGCCACCACATACGGACGCACTGAGGCTGCGGCTGTTCTTGTGTGCTCACGTGCATTAGCGTGTGTCGGAGAATGTGTGTGCTGCGCTGTGCTCGCTCGCTAACCTCTCGTCCACTTCCCTCTTTTCACTTCGTCATCTCTCATCTTTTGCTTGTCTCTAACTTTCCTTGCTGCTGACTTGCTGTTAGACTCAAGTCGCCATTGGTTTGCCTGTCCTTTTCCATTTCCATGAATCATCTATTTTTCCCTCCCAGTCCTCTCCTCTCTCATGCATAAGACATAGCCTCCACACACCCGCATATAAACATGCTCACATGATTTCTCAAACCAACCCCCTCCCTACCCCTCTTCGTGTTTCATGTACTTTCATGTACTAACACCCATACATACATCCATGCACTCTCTCATGCACATACACACGCACAATAACTTGCATTATTTGTGTGTACAAGTATTGCACTGAGCAGTGATCTAATGGTGTCTTGTTAAATTTCCTGTATCTCATTGATCACTTACAAAAATCATTTCTGAGAAAGGCCATGTTAGTTGGATGATGGGAAAAACAATGAAGCATAGGCTTTTAATGGTTACTGCACCCGCAACCTGAAAATGGCCATGAGCTCTTGAGAAAAGGCTCTATTGGGAAATGACCCAGACCCAATCTTTCTCTTCTGCTCCTTCTATCTGTGCCTTCCCAATTCTGTCCAATAAAGTCCCAGAAAGCGCAAATCTTGTTTAATTCGATACTAAGCAGCATCTATTTGGGCCTTAACTGCCTGGCTAACAGAGACTCGTCATCCCACGAGTGTCTAAGCCAGTTGTTCCCAAACCTTTTCAGCTGTGCCCATTTTGTACCTAATAATGTTTTTGTAACCCCCACCTCCACACATAAGTGAAATGTTCTCTCTCTTTCTGTCTCTCTGTCTCTCTGTCTCTCTCTGTCTCTCTCTCTCTCTCTCTCTCTCTCTCTGCTGTCTCCAGGTAAGCCATCATGATCCCCATCACGGAGCTGCGGTACTTTGCCGACACCCAGCCGGCGTACCGCATCCTGAAGCCCTGGTGGGACGTCTTCACCGACTACATCTCCATCGTCATGCTGATGATCGCCGTCTTCGGCGGCACACTGCAGGTCAGAGGCAGAGAGACTTGCCAACACTAGTTTAGAGCAGCGCTTGGCAACCTTTTTTGAATTGCCCCCTGGACCTCATCAGAAGAGTGCCAATGCCCCCTGGCCTCACTATAAGCCTGCCCATGCCCATGCCCCCCCCCCTTTAGTATTAAAAAATGTAATGGACTAATGCCCCCCATTGGGCAATGGCACCACCACCTCTCAGCTGTATACTTCCTAAAGCCCCCTGAGGGGTCTGTAGAGCGCCTGCTGAGAAACACTGTTCTAGAGCAAGGTAGGTCAGTGAGGCAGTGGGTGTGAGGTGTACGCACTTAGCCACCGTGGATGCCATTTTAGGAAGCCACTGAAACATTCTGAACAATATTAGAAGTAATATTCAAAACAGCTCACTAAAATGGTGTCCTTAGTGGAATACTTACATACTTCCACTTAATCAATGTGTTTCTTGGGAACCTCATCCACCTACCTGCTCTGTCTGTGGTTGTGACTTGTTTTCATCTCTCTGTGAACATGGTCATGTGGTTTCATGCTAGCCTGAAAACCGTTCCAAACGAACCATATCTGCCATTTGCGCCTCTATGGGAGATTACTTGGTGAGGTGCTAATTTAACAAATTCGTTTTTTTTTTCTTCATTTGTACAGGTGACGCAGGACAAGATGATCTGCTTGCCTTGCAAGTGGGTCGTCAACATGACCTGCGGCCACCTCAACACCAGTGCCGAGCCCACCATCGCAGCCGCAGCCGCAGCCGCTTCCGCTCCCGGGCCAGCCCCCAGTCCAGCTCCAGCTCCCGCTCCAGGCCCGACTCCGGCCCCCGGTCCCCCCGAGCCCAAGGGCATCCAGTACGACCTGGACCGCCACCAGTACAACTACGTGGACGCCGTGTGTTATGAAAACAAGCTCCACTGGTTCGCCAAGTACTTCCCGTACCTGGTGCTGCTACACACACTGATCTTCTTGGCGTGCAGTAACTTCTGGTTCAAGTTCCCGCGCACCAGCTCCAAGCTCGAACACTTTGTCTCGATCTTGTTAAAGTGCTTTGACTCCCCGTGGACTACCCGAGCACTCTCGGAAACGGTAGTGGAGGAGAGCGACCCCAAGCCTCCGCCGTCGCAGCAGACCATGAAGGCTAACGGCGGCAGCGCCGGCAAGAAGCCGTCCAGCGCCTCGGAGGACGTGGAGGCCAGCGTGCCCATGCTGCAGCGCACCAAGTCGCGGCTGGAGCAGGGCATCGTGGAGCGCTCGGAGACGGGCGTGCTGGACAAGAAGGAGGGCGAGCAGGCCAAGGCCCTCTTCGAGAAGGTCAAGAAGTTCCGCGTCCACGTGGAGGAGGGCGACATCGTCTACCGGCTCTACATCCGACAGACGCTCATCAAGGTAAACAAGTCAAGTTCATTTCTAGGCCACATTTAAAGATCCCGTGTGGTGTCTCTTTGTGGTTTATTCCAACAGCTGCCTATTTGTAAAGGCTGACAATAGTCAGATTTTGAAAAGGAAGAAAGGAGTCGCACACTGGGCTGAATGCAGAATCAAAAAATGTATTAAACAAAACAGAAAAAAGTAAATAAAACCGACAGACAGGGGACAAACGTTTCGGGTCTAGCCCATCATCAGTGTTCCCAGTTTGGAACACTGATGATGGGCTAGACCCGAAACGTTTTTCCCCTGTCTGTCGGTTTTATTTATTTTTTTCGGCTTTGTTTAATGCAGTTTTTGATTCTGCATTCAGCTCCAGTGTGCGACTCCTTTCCTCCTTTTTATTATACTGCTCTTGGAATTACGCACCGAGCGATACGCTCAGGATAAGACATTGGCGCGGACGCCACCCCACCATTACTAATAGTCAGATTTTTACATGACTGTCATTTAAGTGTAGAATTCATTGTTTTTTCTTTTTTTTCTTACTGCGATGTCATCTATTCATGTTGATGTCAAGCCTTGCACACATCTCTTTCATCACCCCCTGTGAAAAATGTTTTCGAAGATAATAAAAAAATAAAATAAGGATAAGAGGCATTACTCAATAAATAGGGAGGCAACAGGTGAACTCTTCCTCTTACCAAGGGCCTTGCTCTTGTGGATTACTTTTTGGTGTTATTCGATTGTTAATTAATTTTGGTAACTGTATAATGATGTCTGCTTATAAAGACTTAGTAAATAATTAACTAATGATGAACAAAACATTTTTTTAAAATTATTACCGGTAATAACTACATTTTATTCATGCTCTATAAAATATCTACAAATAGTATGTTCAAGATTTTACAGAGTATTTTTATTCATTTACAAACAATTTGTAAATGTTTCATGAATTTAAAATATTAACATAATATTTCCCAATACTTTGTAAGCAGATATTATTGTAACCAGATATTATAAGTGTTACCTTAATTTCTTTACAGTTAGTTACTTAACTTATAGCTGATGGCTTTCCAGAACGTTTGGGATGAGATTATTTCTGGTTTTCTGGTTTTGGGAGGTGACTTCTCATCAGCGGTTCGCGAAACTCTTTGAAGATGCTTGGTCGGAATGTGGGAATAATCCTTTGACCCTTGACTATGTGTTTTCTTGCTGTAGGCTAACTTTCCAGGGACTGTATAGGGTAGCGCTGGACATTTAGGGACATGTGTGTGGGGGGTGGGGGATGAACTGGTAAATGTTGTAGTCTCGTGCTGTGTGTTCAAAGGTCAGCTAAACTGGGGCCCCACCCCAGAAAAATAGAGTGTTGCGGCTTTTCCCTGGCATTCAGACTAGGTTATTATGCAAATCATTTTCATGAATATTTACTACCACCACCAGTTTTTTAAGTTTTCATTTGGGTAGCACATTTATCACGCATATATATGTAAAGCAATAAACAAATTATTGCATCGGCTACTGGTGTGCGAGTTCCACACCTTGCTTCTGTGGACAATCACTTTGGAGCAAACTTACCCATAAGGACTGGAGTTGCTGGCGCGACACCCTCTCTGTCTTTTGTCATTATGGCTTGAAATTGTACACCTCTCCATGTTAATCCACATTGTTGAATTACCAGTCGACATCTCTGGTCACCCCAGTAAATATTAGTTTATGGTCTTGATGTTCATGAAAGAGATTTGTTAATGGGCATCATAAACTTTGGAAATAAACTACTACAGTTACACACTGGTACTTTCGCGCAACAGTAGTTGATCAAAAATTACTTACAGATGATAAAAAAATTATAATACAATAGCAATACTTATAATAAACAAAAACGAAAATAAAGAAAAATGGAAATCAAATCCGTAATAAACATTTTACATGCACACACACACACACACCAGATTACAGTTGTGTAAAATAAAATAGCATGTATTATTTCTGTTCTTTTCTACAGGTGGTGAAGTTTGCGCTCATCATCTGCTACACGGCCTACTACGTGCGCCACATCGAATTCAGCGTGTGGTGCTCGGTAGACCTGGAGCGCCTGACGGGCTACCGGCTGTACCTGTGTGCCCACCCCCTGGCCACGCTCTTCAAGATCCTGGCCTGCTTCTACATCAGCCTGGTGGTGGTCTACGGCCTCATCTGCGTCTACACCCTCTGCTGGATGCTGCGCCGCTCGCTCAAGCGCTACTCCTTCGAGTCCATCCGCGAGGAGAGCAGCTACTCCGACATCCCCGACGTCAAGAACGACTTTGCCTTCATGCTGCACATGATCGACCAGTACGACCCGCTCTACTCCAAGCGCTTCGCCGTCTTCCTTTCGGAGGTGAGCGAGAACAAGCTGCGGCAGCTGAACCTCAATCTGGAGTGGACGCCAGAGAAGCTGCGTCAGCGCGCCACCAAGAACGCCCTGGACAAGCTGGAGCTGCACCTCTTCATGCTCAGCGGCATTCCCGACACCGTCTTCGACCTCCTCGAGCTGGAGGTTAGCACAGTACACAGGCCTTCATTTTATTTTGGTCATTTATTTTATTTTTAGTTATCCTTTATTTTTATTTATTTTTATTTTAGGTCATTCATATTGAGGCAGTAGTCTCTTTTGCTACTAACAATTACAAATATGTAATAGTAGGTAAATGCTGGAACATGTCAAACATGCAACACTTTTAAAACACACCTAGATCAGTGGCTCCTGAGAAAAGCAGAGATACACTCACTACAACATATAATTTAGATATAACTAGAGAGGTGAACGTTGATGTTCTTGGTCATTATTTATTTTAAACATTTTGTGTGTTTTTGTGAATGTCATTATTATAGCAAATACGTGTTGTAGGAATGTTTTTATGCCTGCTGTGTGGACTACTTTTCATTTGCAGTCCTTGATGGGTAATGCACACTGTGTGTTACCCATCAAGGACTGCAAATGAAAAGTAGTTGTTTTACCAATTCTGGCATATGTGCATGGTGTGTTTTTTGTATACCAATAACTTGCAGTCTTGTCAAATTCAGTGTCTCTTGTCGGTGGACCACACTGGCCAAAATGGCTGCAACACTAAATTGTAGCTCCATGTGCTCCACTTCCCTAAACAATGGGCTGGCAGAGACAGTTGGAGCTACTGACACTCACGGCCCCTGTCAATAAGCATGTGGATGAGAGTCTCATGCGTTTCAGAGTTCAGATGTGATCACTAGTTGGTGTTTGTTTTTGTCTTGATGGAGGCAGGGTGGGGTGCAACACTATTCATTAATCCACATGATCCCTAATAAATAAACTATTATTACCAGGTGTTGAAGCTGGAGCTCATCCCCGACATCACCATCCCGCCCACCATCGCCCAGCTGGCCAACCTGCGGGAGCTCTGGCTCTACCACACGCCGGCCAAGATCGAGGCCCCGGCGCTGGCCTTCCTGCGCGAGAACCTCAAGTCTCTGCACATCAAGTTCACAGACATCAAGGAGATCCCGCTGTGGATCTACAGCCTGAAGAACCTGAGCGAGCTGCACCTGACTGGCAACCTGAGCGCTGACAACAACCGATACATTGTCATCGATGGCCTGCGAGAACTCAAGAGGCTCAAGGTATTTTTTTTTTTTGTGAAGTTTTTTTTTATTATTGCATTATTAGCCGACGTTACATTACACTTAACTGACATTTATGTTACTGTCTGTACATACAGTAGCTTCACCAGAATAAAATGTAGGCTTTGGAATTGCCCAGACAAGAGTTCAGACCTGAATCCCATCAAACATCTGAGGGGTGATGATCTGAAGGACTGCACAGGAGATGCACTGGCAATCTGTCAGATTTGGAGTGCTTTTGCAAAGAGGAGTGGACAAATGTTGCCACATTAACATGTGCCACTCTTACCTAAAAAATAGTGTTGCAATTAAAGCCAAAGGTGCTGCAACAAAGTAACAAAGTATTAGTTTATTAAGTTTTTTAATTTCTCCTTTTTTCCCTTTAAAACGTAGAGTTTGTTTTTCAATTGCATCGTGCAGGTTAATAGTTTAGATTAAAAGTGGAAAATGTTGTGAAATGATTTGTCTTTCTGGCTCCTTCATGTTTTTTAATAAAAAATTTTTCGGACAATTGCATCCAAGCTAATTGGGAGGATATTAATCATGCAGCAGGATAATGCAGCAAAGCACGCTGCCAACAAAATGTAGGGGGGGGGGAGCGAAAGGTTTAACTGGCCAAATCAATCACTTTATCTTAACCGAGTATAGTATGCATTTCACTTCCTGAAAAAAGGACTGAAGGGACAAACGCCATCAAGAAGCTACAATAATGGCATGCAGTAGCATCACAAATGAAGAACACAACATTTGGGGATGTCCATGTTAGCAGACCACCAAATATTACATTTTATTTCCTTTAACATTATGTGTTCCAATACCTGCTCTCCCAAACAAATCTGTGGTGTTAATACAAATGATGATGAATCTGAAATTATTGAACACCTAGATTGAAATATATACAGTGAGTCCAATATGTATTTGATCCCTTGCTGATTTTGTTGGTTTGCCTACTAACAAAGACATGATCAGTCAATAAACGTTACGATAATATGCATTCTAATATGGAGAGACAGAATATCAAAAAGAAAATCCAGAAATTAACTGAAGAGAATATATATTAATTTATTTCCATTTCATCGAGCAAAATAAGTATTTGATCCCCTGCCATCTGATTACAGTTCCGGGTCCACAGATCAGATGCGCACTTCCGATCAACTTGCCATCTGAATTAAAAACACCTGTACATACTAACATGCATAAAAGACACATTGAATCAGCAGAATCAGTCCATAGTATGAGTGAATCAGTCACACTCCAACCTCACCAGCATGGGAAAGACCAAAGAGTGGTCAAATGATATCAGGGACACGATTTTAGACTAAAGATTAAATGGGCTGCAAAGCCACAAGAAAGAGACTGGGTATTAATGACCCAGCTGTTGATGCATTTCTTCCAAAATGTGAGGAATACAAAATGACTATCCATCAGCCTGTCTGGGGTTCTATACAAGATTTGACCTTTTGTAGGGATTTGATAATCATGAGAACAGAAAGAAATCACCCTAGAGCTATACGGTATGAACTAGGCAATGATATCAAAGCTACTGACCAAAATCACTGAGAAAACTACTGGTAGCACTTAATGCCACAGAGGTTTAAAATCCTGTAGTGCACACATGGTACCTCTACTTCAGAAGGAACCTGTGCAGTCCCACTTGAGGTTTGCCAACGAACATCAGACTGGTTTAGGATATGATAAGGAGATGCTGTAGTCAGATGAAACCAAAATCAAGATGTTTGGCATTATCACAATTCAATGTGTTTTGAGAAAGAGTACTTCTGTCTATGATCCCAAGAACACCCTCCTCACCATCATGCATGAAAGTGGTATCATTATGGTTTGAGGGTGTGTGTGTGGCCAAGGCACAGGACAACTTCACATCGTCAACGAATGGATGGAGGGAGACATGTAATGTGCAATCCTGAGTGCAAACGTCCTTCCCTCCACCACTACACTGAAGGGTGGGCCATTTTTGGATCTCCCAACATGACAATAATACACAACATAAAGCAACGAAGGAGTGGCTCAATAAGAAGCATATTAAAGTCGTGAAGTGGCCTAGACAGTCTCCAAATATGAACCCTATAGTAATTCTATGGAGAGAACTGAACCTCCCATTCGCCAAGCTACAGCCACAAACTATTAATGTTTTAGAGATAATGTGCAAAGAAAAATGGGCAAAAATATTTTCTACTATATGCACAAACATTGTCATCAACTAAAAGAAGCATCTGACCTCAGTGCTAGACAACTAGGGCTTTGCCACAAAGCACTTTATCTTCTTTAGCTAGAGGGGTCAAATACTTATTTGCCTAAATTAAATACAACATTAAAATATATTATTTTAAGTTATTTTCTGGAATTTATTTTTGATATTCTGTCTCTCCATGTTTGAATACATATTATCATAAATTTATAGACTGATCATGTCTTTATTAGTGGGCAAACCGGCAAAATCAGAAAGGGATCAAATACATATTGGACTCACTGTATGTAAATATATATTCTTATCATCTAGGTTTTGCGGCTGAAGAGCAACCTGACCAAGCTGCCACAGGTGGTGACGGACGTGGGCGTGCATCTGCAGAAGCTCTCCATCAATAACGAGGGCACCAAGCTCATGGTGCTCAACAGCCTGAAGAAGATGGTCAACCTCACCGAGCTGGAACTGGTGCGCTGTGACCTGGAACGTATTCCACACTCCATATTCAGGTGAGTGGGACAACAGAACTTTAGTCAAAGAAGAACTTAAGTTAACAGAAATAATTACATTTATAAATTAATTGATTAATTAATAAGTTAAAAAAAAGAATTTAAATAATGCATTGGATGCGTTGAAGTTTAAAACTTCAGATTATGTAGAGAAAGAACCACACTGTTCACATGTTAAAAGATGATCAACCTCACTGAGCTGGTACTGATTGGCTGTGACCTGAGGCGCATACCACAGTCCATCTTCAGGTACTTTTTTTGGGTTTTTGAGTTGGAGGCATCCGTTTATGTAGAAAATAACCTCACTCATTGGCCTCTTCTCATACCCTACAATAAAAATAATCCTCTCATATTTAAAATACAAAATGTAAATAAAAACAGTGCATCCTGTTGTACTCCATATTCAGGGAAGTGAAACAATGGGGCATCTCAGTGGAATGTGTGAAGTGGGTGTGTCTACTTGGTGCACAGTGCATGAAAACCATAAACCTCCAGTCTTCTAGTGTTTGTAAACACCATGGAGACTTTTCCTCATAGCTTCGAGCCTGAAACCCTGCTTCAGAGAGCCATGCCATGTACGCATGTTAAATGTTTGGTTTGTAAACCAGTTGATCTGGATCAGCATGCATATATTTGCCAGTAGATCAGGTAGGTGGTGAAACTACCTGCTGTAGCCCCATAACACTTGTCATTCCGCTAGTGGAATGATATAATAGTCATTGAATAGACCATAGTACTACACTACTACTACTACTACGCTTTACACATGGCATTTAGTAATACATTGCGACTTAGTCATTACCATTCTGCTAATGGCAAATTTAAACAGGGACCATGTCGTAACAGGTTAAAGACACAGGCATGCTGAATACATGGTGGCTTGGTCTTTCATTTTCTAAAGTCTGTGTTGACCCATCTGGTAAATAACAATTCCATACCTCTGCAAATCTTTTTCTGATACACAACGCTGAAAAAAAAAAGTATCTTCATTTTATTGGGTTGACAGTAGTACTACAATGGAGGGAAGTGAAAAATATGGCTGCAGTGAAGCAATGATCAAACACCTCCACAAGTCAATGTATCTTTACCTGTGTTTTTAAATACACATCCTGTTCACATCCCGTTCACATCTCGTTTTATGATGAGGTTTTTTTACCACTGTGAAAACTGTCCAGCTGGAGATCATTTTGAAATATGATGGCAAAGGCCCTGTCTTGTTCTGTAGAGAAGAACAGGCCAGTCAGCAGTGGATTTCTGGGACATACGGGGCATAATGGATTGCCTAGTTATGTATCGTACGGTCCCACTAATGTTCTGCTCCTACATTAAATATGACTACAGCTCCAGAGAGAGTAGCCTGTTGGGGCAGACTGGTATTAGCTGGCAGGTTGACAAAAAAACTTTTTTTGTTTTTTTTCTGTCCCATATCTGGATTTTTGTCTCATGCGCACAAAACTTGTACTGACTGAAAAGTCAAATTGTCCAGCATGCACGCAGTCCTGTTGCCCTTGCAAAACAACGTACATACTTTTCTGCAGCGATATACAATTTAGCTCTCTGCGTCTCTCTGTCTCTCTCTCTCCCACGCACACACTGCTTCTCATATTCTCCAATCAGTGCTGCAGTGTTGTCTCACTGCCAAAGGCTGCCTATTGATTGATTGGATTTAGTTGTTTTCTTTCTGCCACTGTCAGATGACATACTGCTCCAGGCTCCAGGCATTGTGACGACAGTGTCTGTCCCCAACCGCATTCCATATAGTGGCCAGACAAATATGGAGCAGCCCATGGCACACTGCTGCTGTTTGTTATTGACTTGTAGACTATTCCAGCTTTGTATTGCACATACAGTACGCACATTGTTTTTCTTTGTGTAATTCATGGGAAAGCATCCATACATGTTAGAGTACATGCACACATCACGTTCGAATATATAGAAGCAAAAAAAAAAAAATGTTTACTTCATCGGTACACATCTCTGCAATATGGATGAATGAGTTCCTCTAGAAATCCCAGGATAACTATGGTCTTTTTCCTTTATGTCTCTGTTTACACGTACAGGGCTACATTTGAAATCGCATACTTTTTTGTTCATTTAGTATAATGTGGCGATTCCTCCACTGAATATGATTTTTTTTTTAAAACAATGTGTTTTGCAAAGACCCAATCTCATGGTGACTCCACATCCTTAAGGTTCAATTACCACCCTAACCAGTAGATAATGGGTGAAGTGCCCTTGAGCAAGGCACTTAACCTCACATTGCTCCAGGGACTGTAACCAATACCCTGTACCCAAATAACTCAAAGTCGCTGTGGAGAAAAGTGCACTGTAATGTAATGCTTGCTCCCTGTAACCTCCACAACCTGCAAGAAATCAACCTTTGGATGAAAGTGCCTGCTAAGTAAAATGTAATGTAGTGGTAATATAATGTCTTGCAATAGTCTGCTCCCATCCAGCCTCCACAACCTGCAGCACATCAACCGCCGGATAAAAGTATCAGCTTAAGTAATCTAATGTAATGCAGTCAGTGTGATGCTCCTTCCACCTCTCAATTTGAATATGACAACAACACCTTTTACTCTTCTCCCTGTATGTTTACTCCCTCCCTGGCACTTCCACAATATGTCGACTAAGTGCAATGTGTAATGTAATGTTAATGTAGTGTAATGTAATGCTCTCTCCCATCCAGCCTCCACAACCTGCTGGACAGCAACCTCTGGGTTATAATGTGATGCTCCCTCCATTTGTAATCCCAATGTGAATTACGCCACCTTTTCACTTTCTTCCTGTATGTCGTGCTCTCTCCCGTCCAGCCTCCACAACCTGCAGGAGATCGACCTGAAGGACAACAACCTGAAGACCATAGAGGAGATCATCAGCTTCCAGCACCTGCACCGGCTGGCCTGCCTCAAGCTCTGGTACAACCAGATCGCCTACATCCCCATCCAGATCGGCACGCTCACTAACCTGGAGCGCCTGCACCTCAACCGCAACAAGATCGACAAGATCCCCAGCCAGCTCTTCTTCTGCCGCAAGCTGCGCCACCTGGACCTCAGCCACAACAACCTGACCAGCATCCACCCCGACATCGGATTCCTGCAGAACCTGCAGTCCCTGGCACTCACCGCCAACCGAGTGAGTGGTGTTGTGTGTGTGTGTGTGCGCGCGCCCGTGCGTGCGTGCGACTAACATCCAACTGGACAGTGGCATCCTATAGTATAGAAACTGCAGTCGCTGGCTCAAAGTGTGGGTGGGTGTGTTTGTGACGGTCTTAATGAGTGTGTGTCGGTCTTAGATCAAAAGACTTTGGTTGTAAACAACTGGACTTCTTTGAGCTTGAAAGACATTTTGTTAACTTTCTCATCCAAGAAGCTTCGTCAGTGTCTGATGAACTGATGAACTGAATCAGCTTTGATGAGAAGCGAAACGTCTTTTAAGCTCAAAGAAGAAGTCCTGTTGCTTAGAACTCTTTGCATAACAAGATGGATGACAATCTTCCCAGATATGTGTGTGTGTTTGGCTGTGGGTATTTTTGAAGATAGTAAGCAAGATTTTTTGCTTGGTGCTCGCCCGGTTGCGTTTCTATGTTGAAGTTTTTTTAATTGATAGTGTGTGCTAATGTAGTTTTGTCTGTGTGCGACAGCCTTTTTTTGCGTTTGTCTGTGTTTGAATGATTATGTTTGTAAGTGTGGTGTGTGTGAAAGTGTTTTTGGCCTCTCCCACTGTGTCTCGCTCTTGTAAAGGTGTTTTAAAAGGCTAATGTGTACGCTTCCTCGTGGAGCACCTGCTTCTGATTTGGGTTGTTTTTGTTTTGAAACTTATACGAGCTGTTTTGTAGAAAATTTACGAGGGTGCACATACCTATTTTAGTTTATTTGTTTTATTTCGGGGCTATTCTTGGTAGGTGGTATAGGCCTAAATATAGCCTCGCTGTGTTTATGAGGCTTCCCAGCCCTGATGTGTGTGCGTGCATTCTGCAACACACAGTTACTGGCGCTCCATTAGCGCGTTAGCCCTAAATGAGTTGTGTAATTTGTGTGTGGGGAGTCCAGATGGACATGATCTCAGGTGTGTGTGTGTGTGTGTGTGTGTGTGTGTGTGTGTGTCTGATAGAGAGAGAGATAGAGAGAGAGAGAGAGAGAGAGAGAGAGAGAACCCAAAAAAAATACTTTGAGGAGTCCTAATGCACAATTCCCCAGTGTAGAGAACACCATGTTCTAGCTAGGCCCGGTGTAACACTGAACTACAAATGACACACACACACGGCATTAAGAAAAGCTGGCATAAGATGATCAGTGTTAATTGGCTTAAGTGTGTTTTACCTATAGAATGCACCACAGGCCTAATACCTCAGCACAACCCAAATCCCACACACATTTTAACAAGGAGCTAGCTTGTAAAACATGTATGCGAGTTGTTTGATGAAGAAAATATGCGTTTGCTCAGTAAGAATGTACAGGTGAGGTTTTTTACGTGCCAGACTCAATATTCACAACAATACCACTCTGTTTTTTTCCCTTTCCTCATTCATTCCACTTCTTCAAACACTGCTTGTTTTCTTTATGTCATGCATTGTTTTGTTATTTCTTCTTCTTTTTTCTGTTTTTCTATCAACCATCCCCCTTTTTCCTTCTTTCTTTCCTTCATTTTTTACTCCTTGTTTATATTTTCATCCTACTCTTTTTTTTCTCTTGTGTCCTTTCTATTTCATTCTTTCTTTTACTCTTCTTTCTCTTTCTTTTGCTGTCTTTCCTTCTAACCTGAACTCTTTCTTTGTTCTTCCTTTATTCTCCCCCAGATCGAGGTGCTTCCTGCAGAGCTTTTCCAGTGTCGTAAGCTGCGCTCCCTCCACCTGGGCAACAACTGTCTGACGTCGCTGCCGTCGCGCTTTGGCGAGCTGACCAGCCTGAGCAGCCTGGAGCTGCGGGGGAACCGGCTGGAGGGGCTGCCTGTGGAGCTGTCGGAGTGCCGGCTGCTGAAGCGCTCGGGCCTGGCGGTGGAGGAGGACCTCTTCAACACGCTGCCTCCCGAGGTCAAGGAGCAGCTGTGGCGCGCAGACAAGGAGCAGGCCTGAGACCCGAGGCGGGAAGCTGGGAGTGATGAGGAGTGGATGAGCAGCGCAACACAGAGACAGAGACTCAAGGAGTCGGCCTTAGCCGTGAGGAAGGAGGCTTGAGGGTGGGATGGGAGTGGCAGGAGGAGGGAGGATTGTGGTGGTGAGCGACGTGGAGAGAAAAGAGACTCTCGGAAAAGCAAAACGGGTGGATATATTGGTCCACGGTCTGTTTTAATGTTTTGTTTTTTCATGTATTTGTTTTTGTATTAATTATGTTTTTATCTGTTAATTTGGTTTGTTTTTAAAAGATTTTTTTTATTAATATATGGGGTGTGGACTTACCAAGAGATGACGGTATAGACGCTTCTAAAAACAAAACAAAATGCTTGGACTTACAGAGATGAATGAAAGTACTGACGGGCGACTGAATGGGCGACTAATTGACAAGAAAGGCACCCTTTTGTATTCAGAAATGTAACTGCAATGACATGTATTGAGAAGTGTGTGCATTTGGGCACCTAACTGAAATGTGTATGTGATTACGCCTCCGTGCCTGAAGGTGGCAGTGTTGGTGGGGCCAGCCGGCAGGACCCTATACTGACTTTCTCACTTGTACACAGCACAGCACAGCACAGCAGCACTCGTTTGTGTGCCTGAGAATGTCTGAGAGCAAAGAATGAAACCAACACACTAACAATTCTACTACTACAGTATATCTCAAGACTACATACTTGCATTCCTCAACACTGTGTTGAATTACTTAAGAACACACACACACACACACACACACACACACACACACACACACAAACACACAAACACACACACTAGTGTGCCTGTGTACATAGACAGTTGTATCGCGCGGAGTTGAGGAGAGCATCACTTTTCCAAATCTGTACATCGACAATTTCTGCAAAAGGGAATTAAAAGCAGGCAGCCAGACAGCCAGCTTATGGCTCCTGTAACTAATGGCCTT
The DNA here is from genome assembly GCF_034702125.1 of Engraulis encrasicolus. NCBI lineage: Eukaryota > Metazoa > Chordata > Actinopteri > Clupeiformes > Engraulidae > Engraulis > Engraulis encrasicolus. The sequence goes on from NC_085867.1 coordinate 50,554,096, forward strand.
AATGTCATATGCTGGAATACTGGCTGCTTTTAAAAGAAAACACACACAAAAACTTGCATCTTTATAATTTTATATTATTTTAGTTAGATTTTTTTTGTGCAAAGTATGCAAATGTATGTTTTAACTTGAATGTCGGCTGTAACACTTTGTTTTTTGTATTAGCCGTTTATATGGGTTATGATATTGTCATTATTTCAATGTTTTAACTGAAGAGAAGAATAGGTTAAGTGTCCTGGCAGGATATGTTTTGTCTTGCCCAGCCTCAGAGACTGAATGTCAAACACGTACACATGTGCACACTGCTCAGTAAGACAATGAAACACTCCTTTAATACAGCCTGTCTGCCTCTCTGAAGTTTTATTTTCCAAGCATGAATCACCTGCATAATTAGCCTGGCAAGCCAGACTATAACATGAAATCTGTAGTCTCGGCGCGCACGATAGGTAAAGCCACTGTGCTAAGAGCATCCCAATGATGTGCTACACAGATTCAAAACTGAGTGTTGCAATTAGAGTACGGAGCCAGGTCAGATTCATGGCCCAGCTGTGATGGTCCCCTATGGTGCGAGGCTAGACCAACCAATTAGGCTGTGGTTTAGTTTACTTGGCCAGTGGTTTTCAAAGTGGGGCCGCAAGGGGATGCTTGGAGGCCCGCTGCAGCTTGGCAGGAATAGTATAGCGCAACAAAGTGAGTTATTTAATCAACTGAATAACCAACATAATCCAAATCATCCAAAAATAAGCTAAGCAAAATTCTCAACAGCATTGTAATAATCTATTCCATCTCTTCACATTATTATTACCCTATATATCATAGAGGGACACTGTCTCAAAGACCTAGACTATGGTTGCTATAGATGGCATGAGTGGACCCATGCAAGGGGGGGCTTGGCTGGAATCTACTGGTATATGGGGGACCTTGTCATGGTAAAGTTTGGGAACCCCTCTACTAGGCTACCTCTCTTCTGTCTGGTGTTTGTTGTTGATGCGTTTTATTTTATACAGGCTTAGACCTAAATAATAGTGAAGTAAGAGTGATAGAGTTTCACAGCATGTCAGAAGCATCGCAATAATAGCATAATAAGCACAGTGAAAACCAACGGTTAACTTTGACGGATGGTTCATCAGCAATGCTTTTACAGTCTGCATGTCAAAATATTCAGCCAGTCATGAAGAACCTTGCAGCCAAATGCCCGCCCCTAGCATTTCCAGACTAATGATCAACAGAGAGAGGCCAACCCACCCCAGACGGCTGCTGACTGGTGTTGCTCCCTCCAGACTGACCTATTGCATCGTGGTCCAAAGGGCACATGAAAAAAGAATGCCCTTTCCCATAGAATTTCCCATGTATCTCCCGTGTCATTTGAAGGTAGAAATTAATGTTTGTGTTGTGTAGATTGCAATACTTCCGAGGTGTTGTTGTTTACCGTTGTGTTAATAACCACATTGGGATGATCACTATGAGGTGACTGGCCTTGAATTGACCTGAAGCCCTGCAGTGAGGATAGGAAGCCACTAGGCGACGCCTTTCAGCTCAAACATGAATTAAGTCGCATTACCTGCTGCAAATCCCTTCTCAGAGTTGAACATCCAAACGACACACACGTGAAACACATGAAATAGATTTTACAGGGAGAGCGTGTGATCCTCCTAATGTGCAGCCGTGACTAAAGGTTAAAGTACAGCCACCCCTGTTGCATCAATACGGTTACATTTTAATCGAAGGACAAGATCTCACTCCCTGCACAGGATTGGTTCAGTTCGGGAGATACCCGGATCGGGAACGGACGGTGCGCTCTTTACCATCATATCAGCATGGATGTCTTAAAAGATTCGGACGTGAAGAAGGCAAGTATTGTTATTTTGTTTCCCAACTGCACAAAAACCTCTATTTGCTTTGGAATAGTTTGGGATTAGGTATGAACAAAGACGTGGCCGATGCTTCTGTCATCATCTGTATGTCCAAGCTGCACTAATCACACTTCAAAAGTTCCCTGGTGTGCCAGGCGCACAATGTTTGTGCAACATAAACGAGACCTTTTCAAAATAGCCCATCCGTCCGTTCAAAGTAGAGTAGTCGTATACTATTTTGGACTTGATGCATGCGTCCCTTGCCTTACTCTAGCCTCATTTGCATGAACTGGGTTGTTATGTAATAACGTGAGGGATTGCACATCAAGTCAAGGCAAGTGAGCACAGGCCTGGTTAGTAAACAACCCAACCTGTTGATGACACTAAATAGTTTAGCGCGCAAATGACGAATAAAGCGGGCAACTTTCATTTTTAAACATCAAAGTAAACGTAATTGCCCTGAATCTGATCCTGGTTTCTTCATGAGATGACATTTGTTGTGGGCTGTTGTTTTGTTGTGACAGTACCGGGATAATGGATACCTGGTGGTGGAGAACTTTCTGACGGCGTCAGAGTGTGATGCTCTGCGGGCGAAGATGAAAGACATCGTGGAGCAGATGTATGTTCCCCAACACTGCCGCATCCAGTTCTCCACAGACCAGGAGGAGCAGCTCAAATCTCAGGTATCCCATGATTGAATAGGTCGTACTACATTTGCTGTAACTCCTCCATGCCACTGACAACAGTAGTTGTATTCCCATTATCTTCATTTAACGATCAAAATCACTGGGTGTATAAACATACAAAGGTAAACTGTAAAGAATAATAAAAAAAAAATCAAGTGCGCATACTTGACATACTAGGCCTATAGAGAAAAAGACCCTCGCCACAGTTTGTATTTTCAAATATTTGATATCTTTGTGTTGTGTTTGTGTCCATGCACATTCAGATGCAGGTAAGTTTGTTGTTTGGTCTTGTTGTAGTTGTTAGGAGTTGTAGTCTAGTAGTTTCACAGTCCATCCCATATTATTCTTGTAGCCCTACATCACCACCCGGAAAACATGATTACTCATCAACTCCTCGTAGACAGTATTATAAACTGTGGTGTCAATGATGAGGAAATACATTTTACCAAATACTGCATCCACCTGAGGAAGAAAGTGTCATTGTGTGTGCGTGTGTGTGTGTGAACAGGGAAGTGCAGACTACTTCATCACAAGTGGGGATAAAATTCGCTTCTTCTTTGAAAAAGGAGTGTTTGATGAAAAAGGTTTGTACACAATAATTTAATTAGTTTTTCCCCATTACAGGCTTATTACATTACATTACATTTAAAAGATTCTTGTAAGCAAAGCAGCTTACAAGGAGGAGGTTCAAGCAAGTACAGACTGTAGGGTCAGTACAGAGTACAGAAGTATACAAGTAATGAAGAACAGATAGAGAGCAGTAATATATAAATAGTTGAAGACCTATTGAGTGTGGTACAAGTAAATGCCCAGGACTAAAGATGATTAGAGTTGGTTTTGTTATGGAGGGAAGCTCTCTAGGAAGAGACTGGTAGCAACTGGTAGCTTATTCCACCACTGGGTGTCACCATGGATATGATTTTCAGCAGCAAAATAAATGATATATAATACAGTAATTCTGCTAGAGAATTTAAGTCTCAAAGCTGTCATATCATCAAACCGTATTGGCATAATATCATGGAAGTTGTATAGTTAATTCTTGTATTGTTTATTCTGTTGTTTGTTAATATAAACCCTCTCAAATGACCGTGGAATTATAGTCAGTTATTTGTGGTGATTGCAGGTGAATTTATTGTGCCAAGAGAACGTTCCCTCAACAAAGTTGGTCATGGTGAGTAACTTTGTATAAGCATTTACAACTAGCCCATTTATTTTTTATTATTCATTCTTCTACACAGTTAATGCAAATTCAATATGCTCATTTGGTGTGTGTGTGTGTGGTGTGTGCGTGTTTGATTGTTAATTTTTTCATGTGTTTTGTCTTCTGCAGCCCTGCATGCCCTTGAACCAGTCTATGAAAGCGTCACCCATTCCCAGAAAGTCCAGGTACAGAATGATACCACTTCTCAAAACAACACAGTACTGTAGTGCCTGTTTCACACTGGCTCCATCTGCTGATGGGTGATGGAAGGTGTATCTGACGCACGGGGGAGTTGTTTTCCCATGTTCTTCCATTGCATGTATAATGGGCATATGTAACGGATGCCAAGTAGGAGAGTTCGGAGTAGAATGTTAGTAAACCTCCCTCCCGAAGCCTCATATAGTATTGGTAGCGCTGAGCGATCAGCCTGGACTTAAAGCTCAGCGGTATGGTGCTGTGCCTCCCATGCCCGAATGGGAGTGTTGACTTGGTAGGTCACGGGCTCGAGCCCCGAGTAGCAAACTACCACAGATGACCTCAGTTACACAATTACATATTCTGATTGGCAGACAGATCCATTGCTGCTGTCAAAACCCTTCTGAACTTTTTGCCGGCAACAAACGAACAACCAAACCAACAGCAGGCACACAGTGCATTTTGAGATTGCCCCAGTAAATGAGATCCAAAAGCAGACAAAGCCAGAGTCAGTGTCTCAGCACTATGGGCGAATGTTGTTTGAGAGTTTCATTTATCAGTGTGTGCAGCATGAGTTGCAGTATATTAATCCAAGAGATTGTTGTGCTTAAGAGTGAAGATTGTGTGCAGCATGAGTTGCAGTATATTAATCCAAGAGATTGTTGTGCTTAAGAGTGAAGATTGTGCTGCAATTGCAAATGCTATGAATAAGGTTTCAGTAACTCTGTGGACACTGTATTTACTAGATTACATCCCTTAGCTACAGAGTAACAAAGTATGTAATCATAAGCAGCATTAGGTACTCTGATGTGTCCTCTAAGTTCATGATATTATGTGTTGTTTCAAGTGTATAAAACGAGAACTGCACATTAAAGTGTTGCTCTTTTTGTTTCTTCAAGAATCTGGCAAAGAAGTTGGGACTGCTCAGCCCTGTCATCCTGCAGAGCATGTACATATTCAAGGCAAGGCCATTTTAATCCAGCCCTGCTTGCAAGGTCTGGTCAAGCTCCCTTAATCCTTCACATACAGTATTTAACACCTTGGAAACCTAATGGAAGTTGCCTGGTATGTGCATAGAAGAGGAAAAAGAAGTGGCTCCTACTTAGGGCTGGGCAATATGACGAGATATATCGTTATCGTGATATAACAATGTATATCGTGACCTTTCTCCTATATCGTTTATATCGTGATAGTAATTTTATCAATTTTATACAATTGAATATCATTTAATTGCATGTCATGTTGTCACAATACACACAGTTAATGTAACTGTAAAAATAAGAATAAAAAGATCCATTGTAGAGAAAGGTTGTTTTGCGGCATGAAAAAATAAAGAGCAAATAAAGAGAATAACTGAAAATGTATGTCATTGTGCTATATCGTGATATATTGTTATCGTGATAAAAAGTAATCCATATCGTGATATTGTTTTTTTTTCCATATCGCCCAGCCCTACTCCTACTATACTTTTACTTTGTAGAAATCATAAATCCTAAGTACGCCGGTATGTACATTATCATGTCAGGGTAAAGCTGCTATATGAACACGTCTCAATGCATGTCTTGATCCTGTATATGTGTGTGTTTCAGCAACCAGGCATTGGAGGAGAGGGTGAGTGAGAATGTTACACACACACACACACACACAGTGTATTTCAAGTTTAAGGCGGATACATGATACATTTCCTGCTGCTGGAGAGATCTGTTGGCGTCGATTAACGTCTGTGTTTCTGTTGCCCCAGTGACGCCACATCAGGATGCCACCTTCCTGTACACGGAGCCCCTGGGCCGCGTCATGGGCATGTGGATCGCCTTGGAGGATGCCACGCTTGACAACGGCTGCCTGTGGTTTATTCCAGGATCACATTCCAGTACGTACACACATACTGCACATACACTCCTGCAGACACACATCTTAAAACATCTGTCCTTCACAAGTTCACCTGGTGGTTGGGGCCAGTTAGTTTGTCCTGTCCAATGTCTAAACGCCTTCTGTCACAGCCTTGCTGTAAATGCGTTACAATGTAAACATGTTTGGGGTTTGTGAGTGTTTGCTTTCATGTCACTTTACTGTACTTGGTTATGTCATCCACAGATAAGAACATGGCTTGAGGGGTGCTTCTATGTCTCTGACTGTTAGTCTACCTGTATTTGTCTGGCTCTTTCAGTGTGACTTTATTTTTGACTTTGATCTTTGACTATTTTCAATTTCTGTATTGAGATGATCACTTGAGAAATATTGAGATTGAGGGAGTCTCTTGGGCACAGGTAAGGGGTGCTTTAAGAAAAAAAAAATGGTAAGAACCACTGTTGTACGGTGTTCAAAAGAGGCCTGTACACAGTGACTGATTGAGTTTTTGTTTGGTGTTCAAAAAAGGCCTTTGCACAGTGACTGACTGTGGTGTTGTGTGTCAGGTGGCGTGAGTCGGAGGATGGTGCGGACTCCCAAAGGGACGTTTCCCCTGACTGACTTTGTGGGTCGCGAGCAGGAGTACGATGACAAGCTGTTTGTTCCTGCACCCGTCAAGAAAGGTGTGTGGTTGTGTGTGCTTGTGTGTGTGTGGGGGAGAGACAGAGAGAGATATTGGGTTTATGTTGTCCTCTGCTCATTTTTGTAATCATATGGTTATTAAAATGACTATACCCCTAATCCGGTGTGTGTGTGTGTGTGTGTGTGTGTGTGTGTGTGTAGGAGGCCTAGTGTTAATTCATGGGCAGGTGGTTCATAAGAGTGAAAAGAACATCTCCTCTGACTCGCGTCACGTCTACACATTCCACCTCATGGAGTCCCATGAAACCCGCTGGAGCCCAGACAACTGGTAAGCAGAAGAGCCATGGACATGACACACGCACAGACTGGAAATTGGGGGGGGGGGGGACTTTTATCCAGGCTGAGACAAAATATTGGAAACAGAAACTATGTATATAATTCCACTGCATTGCAGAGGGCTATTACTGGACTACTGGAAAGACAGCATTACAATATGCGAATAAACATCCTGATCCTCTTTAGATATTAATTGAAATGACTTTCAATTCTCCAAATATCATTGCAAAAGTTAGTGCAGTATTGTGCAGTGCCTGCCTGCCGAGTTGCAGAGCTGTTGTAATGATATTAAAATGTTTCAAATAATAAACAAATCCATGTCTCCATGAGCACGCCAGGATCTCAGAAAGGGCCGAACAAAAACACCTGCTTGATGAAATTGGCAGGAATTCTCCTTTAATTAACCTGTGTTGTTCTCTTTCTTCTCTCTTCAGGTTGCAACCATCAGAAGAGCTCCCGTTCACGCCCCTGTTTACCTAACCATCCCTAGCTAGCTGTCATACCCAACTCACCTCAGTACAACAACCACTTCTAACATCATCATCATCACACACACACACACACACACACACATAGGTAAACGTTCTGTGTTCATATACTTGCCAGATGAATGCCCAATTTGTAATAAATGGTACTTTTTGAGCTACGTGCCTCTGTTCATTAATATAAATCTTGTGTATTGGGTGCGTTGGTAAACTCAACAGATGCCCTGTAAAGAGAATAGGTTATTGTTGCATATTGTTAGGAGGGGTCGAACATTCCACTTTTGATGAACCAAGGAGGGCTCGGATTACCAATAGTTTCGAAGTCAGAGCTTAAGCGCTTATGTCGCTAGCATTTATCAACATCAATCTCATGGCATAAAGGAATTCTTTCAAAGAAATACCGCGTCGACAAATAGTAGGGAAAGGTGAATAGCGTGTAATATCTGATTGGTTTTACATCCAAAAGTGTCGGGACAGGTAGGCCTAACGTTTAGGATCATAAGTCCCACTTTTCTCAAATCACTTTTCACAATTCACGTCGACAAATAAAGCAGAGGAGTGCGTGGACAGCGCGATCTCTGCCTTTTCACCAATTCGCCTTTCCGCAGCTGAGTCAACTGTACATCCAACATTGCCTCCGCTCTGGCAAAGTTCGACTGCCCCACAGTTTTCAATACGACCCCGCACACTGGCTGCCGTAAACCGGTGTGCGGAGACCCTCCTTTATATGCTTATACTAGGCCTATATATATATATATATATATATATATATATATATTGATCCGAAAACATCCCTTACTTTTAAATTAGGCTAAGAGTTGAATAATTGTAATTGCAAATAATCTGTTGCCCACGATCTCAACCTTTTGGCAAAACATCTCCTTGCGCTACAGTGTTGGAGTGTGCGCCCTGCCTAGAATGTGTCATTTTCTGTCTTCCTGATGCCAATACAATTTCCATTTTCTCCTGTGTGGCTGATGAACGTAACGTTCCACGTTTGATGAAACAGAAGGGTGATCCAAAGCAGCAGCCTACTCGTGGTTAAAAACGAAACCATGACGGGTGCCCTTATTATTTGTAAGCATGCCCTTGCCAAGCCGGAACGACTTTCGCTGTATAAGTCATCTTGATTCGATTCTGATGTGAGTCTAGCAGGGCTGTAGTCAAGTCCACCTTTGTAGAGTCCAAGACAAGTCCAAGACCAGTACTAGTCAAGTCCGAGACAAGTCCGAGTCCAAAGAGGCTCGAGACCGAGACAAGACCGAGTCCAAAAAGATTCGAGTCCAAGTCAAGTCCGAGTCACATGTCGGTCAGTGTTTGACAATGAAAAGGATGAATGTCAATAGTGTGAACCTTAGAAGATAACCTATATGGCGTGGATGTGAAGACAAAACTTGTTTGTTATTGGATTTCAAGCTCCACTTTACAATCTATGATGGCCAGTGTTCTAAACAAAACTTAATGACAGACCCGGCGAGTCCAAAAGCCTAATTTGGCAAGACCATTGTCCGAGTCCAAGACAAGTCAGAGTCCAAACAATACCGAGTCCGAGACAAGTCCAAGTCCATAAAAAAACGGACTTGAGACCGGACTCGGGCCGAGTCCGGACTCGAGTACTACAGCCCTGGAGTCTAGCGCGGCTAGGCAATTGCTTGCCCGTCACCAATATGCATTTTGGTTCCACATGATGTATTTGCTTGTTGGTATGGATAAATGGTAGAATAGGCTACATTTTTTTAAATGGCCAAAGTTTGTTGTGGCAACGTGTGATGTCATTTCTCATTGCCATGGACTGGAGAATGTTTTGAAAGAATGCACATCTACGTGAAAGCACGTCACCAAGACCGGTTTTGGTTACGCGCACGATGTCATCGCTTACTGGTGTGGAGAAATTTTATTTATTTTTTTAATGGCCAAAGCTTGTTGAGAGAACTGAGTGATGTTCTCTCTCATTGCCATGTAGAACGCTTTGAAACAATGAACACCTGCGTGATTGCACGTGAAATAGTCGGTACAGGCCTGCAACCAGTCAGTGGAACGAGAGCGCGTCTGTCGTGCACGGATCTGTGGCTTTGGGGTCCCAGCTACTGCCTAGCGCATCTTACCTAAAACATGAGCTAGGAATTAAGGACAACTTGAGTACCAACTGCACTCAAGGTTTTGTACTGAGGCGCGACTGTACTCACCTGCCCGTCGTCAGCAAGGCATATATATTTTGGTAACGCACGAGATCACGACTCTTTACTATGGAGACATGCAACAATACTGTGCAAGGATAGGTCTACAGTGGCACATTGAGTTGAAGGTCTGTTGCCCACGATCTCAACCTTTTGGCAAAGCATCTCCTTGTGCAACAGTGTTGGATACGACGGCCAACCAACATTTCATAGGCCTATGTGTGCGCCCTGCCTGGAATTTGTCATTTTCAGTCTTCCTGATGCCAATACAATTTCCATTTTCTCCTGTGTGGCTGATGGACACAACGTTCCACGTTTGATGAAACAGAAGGGTGATCCAAAGCAGTAGCCTACTTGTGGTTAAAAACGAAACCATGACCGTGCACCCACGTGTTCGTTTAAAAACCTTCAGGAACAAACAGCATCAGGGTAACCTTATTATTTGTAGGCATGCCCTTGCCAAGCTGCAACGAATTTCGCTGCATTCCTCATCTTGATTCGATTCCGATGTGAGTGTAGCGCGGCTACACACGACATGGTTACACACGATGTCGTGGCTTGTTGGTATGGATAAATGGTAGAATGTATGAAATGACCAAAGTTTGTTGTGGCAACGTGTGATGTCATTTCTCATTGCCATGGAGAATATTTTGAAAGAATGCACGTCTGCGTGATGGTGCGTCACCAAGACTGATTTTGATTACGCACGATGTCATCGCTTATTGGTGTGGAGAATTGATTTTTTAAATGGCCAAAGTTTGTTGTGACAACTGTGTGATGTTCTTTCTCAATGCCATGGAGAATGTTTTGAAAGAATGCACATCTGCGACTAAAGTTTGTTGTGGCAACATGTGATGTCATGTCTCATTTAAGAATATTTTGAAAGAATGCACATCTGCGTGATGGTGCGTCACCAAGACTGATTTTTGTTACGCACGATGTCATCGCTTATTGGTGTGGAGAAATTGATTTTTTTTTAAATGACCGAAGTTTGTTGTGACAACTGTATGATGCACATCTGCGTGGTTGCACGTGAAATGCTCGGTAGGCCTACTGTGAAACACATCTTACCGATAACTGAAGGGTTCCCGTTGCCATGGCGATTTGTTGTGGAAACGGTCAACGCTACAATCACCTAATCATAAATGTTTTCAAACAATCCATTGCGGCAGGAAATTTAGAATCGCCCATGTTAAGCCGGAAACGTATAGCCTACGAATTCGACGGATTCGTTAGCGCAATGACAGCTGGCACGCCCTTCAATTACGCCTATCTACACCGCATTTATGTTCTTCTCTAGAGCGCACGGTTTCATTTGGCCGCGCTAGCCGTTCTCCTTCACCCGACCGCCGAAGCCGCCGGGGACGAGCTTCCAGCCGCTCCGACCGCCGCCCTCGGTCTCGTCGAGATTCTTCCCCGTTCCGCTCCCATGGGTCCGTGCTCTCCCCCGCTCAGCGCGGTAGCCCAGCTCCGCTGTTCTACAGCTCTGATGCCGTTTACCAGCTCCGGTGCGAGCTACGCAGACAGAGCCTCCGATTCTCCTCATCAGCAAGGAAAGCCGAGGCTCGCTTTCTCGTATCCACCATCTGCGCGGACCACCCCGTATCTTGGTCATCTAAATCGTTTGATCCAGGATTCTGCCCTCGCTCCCTCGGTTCCGTTCGCTCTCCCAATAACCGGCCAGGGGGTGTCCGCTCAGTCGCGGGCGCGGGTATTGTCCGAGCTCTCAGTTGGAGCCCCATACTCCCGAGCCCACGCATCGTTTTTAAACATAGCCAACATCGGGTTCGGCAATAATTTCAGCACCATGGCCAACGAACTTGCCCAATCCGCTATTTTGCTATTTGCTTTTAAACTATGGTACGCTCCTCGAGCCACCCGTAAAGGACTTTTATGATCGGTTCGCCGCGCGGACAGCGGAGAAACCCACGATCACGAGAAGCCCACCAAGACTGATTTTGTTTTACGCACGATGTCATCGCTTATTGGTGTGGAGAAATTGTTTTTTTTTAAATGGCTAAAGTTTGTTGTGACAACCGTGTGGTGTTCTTTCTCAATGCCATGGACAAAGTTTTGAAAGAATGCACATCTGCGACCAAAGTTTGTTGTGGCAACGTGTGTTGCATGTCTCATTTAAGAATGTTTTGAAAGAATGCACATTGGCGTGATGGCGCGTCACCAAGACTGATTTTGGTTACGCACGATGTCATCGCTTATTGGTGGGGAGATATTGTTTTTTTTTAAATGGCCAAAGTTTGTTGTGACAACTGTGTGATGCACATCTGCGTGATCGCACGTGAAATGGTCGGTAGGCCTACTGCCTAGTGCATCTTACCGATAGCTGAAGGGTTCCCGTTACCATGGCGATTTGTTGTGGAAACGGTCAACGCTGCATCACCTAATCATAAATGTTTTCAAACAATCCATTGCGGCAGGAAATTTAGAATCGCCCATGTTAAGCCGGAAACGTATATAGTGGGGTCGTATTAGGTGCAGTCATTTCAAATTGGTGTTAAAGTTTGGTTTTCACTTCCAAGTTGAAGTTTAGGGTCTATAGAACAATTTGAGTTCGAGTGTCAAACATACAGATAACAAAATAGCCTGCGGGGGGCGCTCTAAAATATATAAACTGCTATAACTTTTGATTATTTAAACCAAATGTAACATATGAGGTATGTATGGATTCAGCATGAAGAGGAGAACCCGGTGAGCTAAGTATTCGGTTATCAGATTAAAGACACACTATGTAATAAACACACTTTTAGCCAATGGACAGCAAAATCCGGGCTTTTTTAAGATAAAGGGTGGAAATGCCCTCAAAGTTGCAATGAAACATCATTTATTGTTACAAGCTATTGTAAATAAAGCCTGGGTTATCACTTAACTTGATTTGTTCAGAATATCCCTGAAGCACACAGATACTTAGGATACCTATACACAAATATGGCTGCATAAAGCCTATGTCATAGCACCCAACTTGCAACTTTCAGTTTATGAATTTAGGATCATGAGTAACAGCTTTTTTTCAATCAAGCCATCATTTTATTCACAAAAAAAGTAAATCAATAATAATACTAATTAGCCTAGAAATCTAGACGCCCCTAGCGACCGCAAATTGAATTTGCTCCCGGGGGCAGTCTAGCGGACCCCGGTCGTTTTGCGAGGCTGAAAGTTATCCGATGACAGGGCCAATCAAATCGCGAGGGGGGCCGGGCTACTTAGTAAACAGGAAACTTTCTAAGAAGAAGCATGGTGTCCGTCCGTGCTACGTACAGCACGAAAGTGCACTTATTTTTAAAAGCCTGGATGATAATACATTTCGTGTATGACATGGACTGATGTAATAATACACCATGAACTTATCGGACACAAATAGATCACAACACAATACCATTTGATCATTCGATGTTTTAAACTAGCTCGGTAAGCTAAGTTGAGCATTTTACAGGACCAGATAGTCACACGCTATTATCAGACCACTACTGTAGGTGTAGAGTGAAATTGCTGCCCCAATTTCTGATAAGACACATACCATTAAAAACGAGACATTTGGGAGCTTTGAAAGTCTTTGAGTAGCTTACTAAATAGATGGGAATGGCATAGTCTACCAAGCTAGTGGCTAGCTAACCTGTCGTCAATAACACAGAGCTAGGTATCCAGTCTTAATATAACCATTTAACAAGCCCCAAATGGCTCAACATTTCGCTGGTTGATCAAGGAGGGCCATGTGGTTGAAAACGAGGCATTTTTGAACTGTATAAGTGAAAACACGATTTATTAGGACACTTGTTTGTGGCTGTGGTCATCACATGCATTCACTGCTAGGACGGCTCGAATTTGCCGCTTCACTACAAATGGGCCCTCGCTGGCTAGCTAACCTGTCGCCAATAACACAGAGCTAGGTATCCAGCCTTGTATTACATGCCTGCCCCAAATTCTAATAAGATCCATGTCATTAAAAACGAGACATTTGGGAGCTTTGAAAGTCTGTAAGTCGCTTACTAAATAGATGGGAATGACACATAGAGTCTACCGAGCTAGCGGCTAGCCAATCTGTCGTCAATTACACAGAGCTAATATCCAGCCGTGTATTAGTTATGGGTATACAGCTAGCTAGCTAACACCGAACATGCCATGTTGACAACAATCATAAATATAACCATTTAACAAGCCCCAAATTGCTCAACATTTCGCTGGATGATCAAGAAGGGCCGTGTGGTTGAAAACGAGGCATTTTTGAACTATGTAAGTGAAAACACGATTTATTAGGAAACTTGTTTGTGGCTGTGGTGATCACACGCATTCACTGCTACGACGGCTCGGAATTGCCGCTTCACAAGACAGCTGTGACGTTACACAGAAGTGTGTGGGGATTGGTTGTTTGCCATCCAATTGCGTGGCGTTGAGTGCTGAAGCAACCGTTTATCCCGCCCACACTGCTGCCCAGCCCTCCTAGACCCTGGTACAGCTTTTTGCTGTACGGGTCTGGCTCGCTAGGCTAACTACTAATAATAATAAGGATAAGGAAGATGATATATACTATGAGGAACAACAGTTCTTCTGGCATTCAAAAAACAAACAGAAGACCACATTTATCCCAATACTCCACTCTACAATAACTATGACAGAGAACAGATACAATAACAGTCAGTGGTCAGTCTTAGAAATTGCATGTGCACTTGCACAGACGTGTGCACTTTAACTCTGCCTTCATGCACTTGCACCAAGATCTGGCAGGTCTATTTGTACAAGTACTAGTACAGCTGCACTTCACCTCTAGTTGGAATACATCTTTGGTAGTGTAGTCCAAATCTGGGAACTGTCCATTTGTTACCAGATTGGCAGGCATTTCTGGCAAATGCAGATAATAAGACAGAACGTTTTTTTATTCCTGTCAACTGTGCTGGTAACAAATGGACAGTTCCCAGATGACAGAGATGTCTTCATAACAGCAGATGATTGTGTCTTCCATGTATGAAATAGTCCTATAGTATTATGCATTATGCTTGCCAAAGGCCTCTGCTTGCCCCCAGCAAGCGTACTAATTGTTGTCCGACAGTTTATTATTAAGTATGCTTGCGGGAAAGCATACTAATTGTTCATCAACAGTTTATTATTCTACATTTTTCCATTCACCTCCATTCATTAGTACGGTGACTTTGAATCGTTGCAGCGTTAGAGATAGAGACACGGTTTGAGTGCCAAAACGAACAGCTCGAAAAGGGCTCACGGTGGTGTATTTTTCGCTGGCCTACCCCCTTTCATTCGTTCACCAGACTCGTTTTCGTCAGTTTTCTCTCTGTTTTCCCGCTCATTGAAATGAATGGTAGAATGGTCAAGATGATGTCACAAACTGTGGCAGTTAGAGTGAGAGGTGACCTGTCCTGGGGTTTAATAGAATAAAATAAACCGCTTCACCTTTCGACTAGGTAAAGGCATTGTCAGAGAGGTCTTGGCTCTGAATACAAACTGTGTTAAGAATGATCATTAGCCAACTCTTCAAAATGAGAGAGAGCAGTTTTAAAATCCCTATGATGTGACCCCATTCACTTAGAAACATTGTGTGAACAGCTCAGCGCATAGGCCTGAATATGTCCACTTTTTGACGGAACCATTTGGCCTAGAAAAGTGATCTCAGCTTTGACATGAAGAACAGGGTTATGCCATTTGTGTGTCAATATCATTTGACAACTTGCAAAACTTTTGGAGATAAGGCTGCACATATTACTCAGCTATTGACTGCCAAATTGTCACCTTTAGAATCTTCATTCATACACACACACATGCATGCAGCCTTGTAGAACCTGGACAACCGTGGCCTAGGCCAGTGTTTCTCAACCTTTTTTGACTCGTGTACCCCCTAAGCCTTTTTGTTGTACCATGAGTACCCCCTATCCCAGGCTGTCTATATATTCCTTTATCCCAGTGTGACTGTACTCTATTCAATTGTCATTATCACATTTTTCCGCGTACCCCCTGAGGTATGCTCACGTACCCCTAGTGGTACACGTACCCCTGGTTGGGAAACACTGGCCTAATATGCTGCTGTGGCCACTCTATACAGTAAGTGGCAGTGGCCTACTGGGTATTGGGTGTCTGTCAGAGGGTTGCAGGTTCGAATCCCACCCTTACCTCTCCCTACCCACCCATTGCTGAAAGGCACCTGAAGCATCTCCATACATACATGCACCCACACACACACACACCCACACACACACCCACACCCCCCCACACACACACACACCCACCCACACACACAGAGCTCTATCTCTTTCCCTCATGTTTCTGTGTGTGTATACGACAGCTCTGTATGTGTATGTGTGTGCAGAAGCCAAAAGCATACTAATACCATTTCTCCGGAAATGCAGTCTTAATAATAATAATAATATTATTATTATTATTATTATTATTATTATTTATTTATTTATTTATTTATTTATTTATTTATTTTCTTCCAGATATAACGTTTTTTTGTGATTTTATGTGTGAATAGAATATGGCTTGATTGAAAAAAGCTGGTACTCATGATGCTAAATTCATAAACTCAAAGTTGCAAGCTGGGTCCTTAATATCACATAGGCTTTATGCAGCCATATTTGGGTATAGGTATCCTAGGTATCTTTGTGCTTCAGGGATATTCTGAACAAATCAAGTTGAATGATATCCCAGGCTTTATTTACAATAGCTTGTAACAATAAATTATGCTTATTGCAACTTTGAGGGCATTTCCACCCTTTATCTTAAAAAAAAACCCTGAATTTTGCTATCCATGGGCTAAAAGTGTGTTTATTACATAGTGTGTCTTTAATCTGGTGACCAAATACTTAGCTCACCCGTTTCTCCTCTTAATGCTGAATCCATACATACCTCATATGTTAAATTTGGATAAAGTAATCGAAAGTTATAGCAGTTTATACATTTTAGAGCGCCCCCCGCAGGCCATTTTGTTATCTGTGTGTTTGACACTCGAACTCAAATTGTTCTATAGACCCTAAACTTCAACTTGGAAGTGAAAACCAAACTTTAACACAAATTTGATATTGACTGACAAAAAATGCATAGGCCTACGACCACACTAATAGCTTACGAATTCGACGGATTCGTTAGCGCAATGACAGCTGGCACGCTCTTCAATTACGCCTATCTACACCGCATTTATGTTCTTCTCTAGAGCGCAGGGTTTCATTTGGCCGCGCTAGCCGTTCTCCTTCACCCGACCGCCGAAACCGCCGGGGACGCGCTTCCAGCCGCTCCGACCGCCGCCCTCGGTCTCGTCGAGATTCTTCCCCGTTCCGCTCCCATGGGTCCGTGCGCTCCCCCGCTCAGCGCGGTAGCCCAGCTCCGCTGTTCTACAGCTCTGATGCCGTTTACCAGCTCTGGTGCGAGCTGCGCAGACGGGGCCTCCGATTCTCCTCATCAGCAAGGAAAGCCGAGGCTCGCTTTCTCGTATCCACCATCCGCGCGAATCACCCCGTATCTTGGTCTAAGATCGTTTGATCCAGGATTCTGCCCTCGCTCCTCCTCGGTTCTCCTCGCTCTCCCAATAACCGGCCAGGGGGTGTCCGCTCTGAGCTCTCTCTAAGAGTCGCGGACGCGAGTATTGTCCGAGCTCTCAGTTGGAGCCTCGTACTCCCGAGCCCAAGAATCGTTTTTAAACATAGCCAACATCGGGTTCGGCAATAATTTCAGCACCATGGCCAGCGAACTTGCCCAATACGCTATTTGCTATTTGTTTTTAACTTACGGTACGCTCCTCGAGCGACGCGTAAAGCACTTTCATGATCGGTTCGCCGCGCGGACAGCGGAGAAACCCACGATCACGAGAAGCCCACCAAGACTGATTTTGGTTACGCACGATGTCATCGCTTATTGGTGTGGAGAAATTGTTTTTTTTTTTTTAATGGCTAAAGTTTGTTGTGACAACCGTGTGATGTTCTTTCTCAATGCCATGGACAAAGTTTTGAAAGAATGCACATCTGCGACCAAAGTTTGTTGTGGCAACGTGTGTTGCATGTCTCATTTAAGAATGTTTTGAAAGAATGCATATCGGCGTGATGGCGCGTCACCAAGACTGATTTTGGTTACGCACGATGTCATCGCTTATTGGTGGGGAGATATTGTTTTTTTTTAAATGGCCAAAGTTTGTTGTGACAACTGTGTGATGCACATCTGCGTGATCGCACGTGAAATGTTCGGTAGGCCTACTGCCTAGCGCATCTTACCGATAGCTGAAGGGTTCCCGTTACCATGGCGATTTGTTGTGGAAACGGTCAACGCTACAACCACCTAATCATAACGGCCTGTTCCCACTTTGACGGCCATTTGACGCTCATAAACGCGACGCACCTCCCTTTTTTTGACTGAATGCTTCTTGTCGGAGCACATGCAGGGGCGTGACAGAGTACACAGAACAGGAATATCTCTTTCTGTCTTTCTACACGTTTATATCGATTAAGCAAGCTAACCAGCGACAGTAACATCAAAGTCTGCCCTTACCTTACTGTGGACATGTGTTTACCTCACACATTTAATAGCCATCACGTAGTTTTGAATGTCGTCAAAATGTACATAATCCTTTGAACATAAGCACAAAGACGTTGCACTTCATAGTTTCTTGTAGTGTATGAATCTTACATTAAAATGTATGATAACCAGTCATAAAACTACTTTTAAGCAGCAAAACATAGCCCTTGGTTTCATGGGAATTCCTCATGTACTCGACAATCATTGGATAACGCTCCGCGTTGGCCGCGAGTAATTAGCATAAAGTAGAAGCTCGCTCAACTTTTTTGACGCGCGTCAACTGTCAAAGTAGCCGCGCCGCGTATCCCAGAAGCCTTTGCGAGGGCGTCGCCGCTTTCCATTGAAAATGAATTGAAGGCGTCGGCGTCAACGCGCTCGCCGGCAAAGTGGGAACGGGCCGTGAATGTTTTCAAACAATCCATTGCGGCAGGAAATTTAGAATCGCCCATGTTAAGCCGGAAACGTATAGCCTACGAATTCGACGGATTCGTTAGCGCAATGACAGCTGGCACGCCCTTCAATTACGCCTATCTACACCGCATTTATGTTCTTCTCTAGAGCGCAGGGTTTCATTTGGCCGCGCTAGCCGTTCTCCTTCACCCGACCGCCGAAACCGCCGGGGACGCGCTTCCAGCCGCTCCGACCGCCGCCCTCGGTCTCGTCGAGATTCTTCCCCGTTCCGCTCCCATGGGTCCGTGCGCTCCCCCGCTCAGCGCGGTAGCCCAGCTCCGCTGTTCTACAGCTCTGATGCCGTTTACCAGCTCTGGTGCGAGCTGCGCAGACGGGGCCTCCGATTCTCCTCATCAGCAAGGAAAGCCGAGGCTCGCTTTCTCGTATCCACCATCCGCGCGAATCACCCCGTATCTTGGTCTAAGATCGTTTGATCCAGGATTCTGCCCTCGCTCCTCCTCGGTTCTCCTCGCTCTCCCAATAACCGGCCAGGGGGTGTCCGCTCAGAGCTCTCACTAAGAGTCGTGGGCGCGAGTATTGTCCGAGCTCTCAGTTGGAGCCTCGTACTCCCGAGCCCAAGAATCGTTTTTAAACATAGCCAACATCGGGTTCGGCAATAATTTCAGCACCATGGCCAGCGAACTTGCCCAATACGCTATTTGCTATTTGTTTTTAACTTACGGTACGCTCCTCGAGCGACGCGTAAAGCACTTTTGTGATCGGTTCGCTGCGCGGACAGCGGAGAAACCCACGATCACGAGAAGCCCACCAAGACTGATTTTGGTTACGCACGATATCATCGCTTATTAGTGTGGGGAAATTGTTTTTTTTAAATGGCTAAAGTTTGTTGTGACAACTGTGTGATGTTCTTTCTCAATGCCATGGACAAAGTTTTGAAAGAATGCACATCTGCGACCAAAGTTCGTTGTGGCAACGTGTGTTTCATATCTCATTTAAGAATGTTTTGAAAGAATGCACATCGGCGTGATGGCGCGTCACCAAGACTGATTTTGGTTACGCACGATGTCATCGCTTATTGGTGGGGAGATATTGTTTTTTTTTTTAAAGGGCCAAAGTTTGTTGTGACAACTGTGTGATGCACATCTGCGTGATCGCACGTGAAATGGTCGGTAGGCCTACTGCCTAGTGCATCTTACCGATAGCTGAAGGGTTCCCGTTACCATGGCGATTTGTTGTGGAAACGGTCAACGCTGCATCACCTAATCATAAATGTTTTCAAACAATCCATTGCGGCAGGAAATTTAGAATCGCCCATGTTAAGCCGGAAACGTATAGCCTACGAATTCAACGGATTCGTTAGAGCAATGACAGCTTGCACGCCCTTCAATTACGCCTATCTACACCGCATTTATGTTATCCTCTAGAGCGCACGGTTTCATTTGGCCGCGCTAGCCGTTCTCCTTCACCCGACCGCCGAAGCCGCCGGGGACGCGCTTCCAGCCGCTCCGACCGCCGCCCTCGGTCTCGTCGAGATTCTTCCCCGTTCCGCTCCCATGGGTCCGTGCGCTCCCCCGCTCAGCGCGGTAGCCCAGCTCCGCTGTTCTACAGCTCTGATGCCGTTTACCAGCTCTGGTGCGAGCTGCGCAGACGGGGCCTCCGATTCTCCTCATCAGCAAGGAAAGCCGAGGCTCGCTTTCTCGTATCCACCATCCGCGCGAATCACCCCGTATCTTGGTCTAAGATCGTTTGATCCAGGATTCTGCCCTCGCTCCTCCTCGGTTCTCCTCGCTCTCCCAATAACCGGCCAGGGGGTGTCCGCTCAGAGCTCTCACTAAGAGTCGTGGGCGCGATTATTGTCCGAGCTCTCAGTTGGAGCCTCGTACTCCCGAGCCCAAGAATCGTTTTTAAACATAGCCAACATCGGGTTCGGCAATAATTTCAGCACCATGGCCAGCGAACTTGCCCAATACGCTATTTGCTATTTGTTTTTAACTTACGGTACGCTCCTCGAGCGACGCGTAAAGCACTTTCATGATCGGTTCGCCGCGCGGACAGCGGAGAAACCCACGATCACGAGAAGCCCACCAAGACTGATTTTGGTTACGCACGATGTCATCGCTTATTGGTGTGGAGAAATTGTTTTTTTTTAAATGGCTAAAGTTTGTTGTGACAACCGTGTGGTGTTCTTTCTCAATGCCATGGACAAAGTTTTGAAAGAATGCACATCTGCGACCAAAGTTTGTTGTGGCAACGTGTGTTGCATGTCTCATTTAAGAATGTTTTGAAAGAATGCACATTGGCGTGATGGCGCGTCACCAAGACTGATTTTGGTTACGCACGATGTCATCGCTTATTGGTGGGGAGATATTGTTTTTTTTTTAAATGGCCAAAGTTTGTTGTGACAACTGTGTGATGCACATCTGCGTGATCGCACGTGAAATGGTCGGTAGGCCTACTGCCTAGTGCATCTTACCGATAGCTGAAGGGTTCCCGTTACCATGGCGATTTGTTGTGGAAACGGTCAACGCTGCATCACCTAATCATAAATGTTTTCAAACAATCCATTGCGGCAGGAAATTTAGAATCGCCCATGTTAGGACTGTCCACACCGAGCGGAATTTCCGCGCGGATATTCGCAGCGAAATTCGCAAAATTAATAAACAAATGTAGTATTCTAATTACTCTGTGCACACCGAAAAGCGAAAATCCGCAGCGGAGAAAAAATAACAAATCTGTCTGTTTTGACGGCGGATTTCGCAAGCGAAAAACGGGGTTTGGCCAATCAGACACTGACTTGACAGTGACATCAGCTCCAGCGCAGTTCTCAAACTGAGCTCGAAGTGGCGAATGATGGTGGGGGAGCGCGGAAGGACTGTTTGCATAGACTAACTGCAAAAAATAACCGTTAAGAAATAATTTCAAAACTTGTTGCGTGCAAAGGAGTCCAACGGATGTCTTACGCTTTCTGATAGGCTACATTACACTAATTCCAAGCGAGATTAAATTGTCTAAACACTTCACGAGGTGTTGAAAAGGACTGCTGTGTGATCTGTGTCGGGCACTTGCGCGTGTGGGTCTGTCCGAGAGCGCAGATCTCGAAAGCAGGAGCACAATCTGTGCGGTCGTGGACCCCGTAGCGAGAGTAGGCTACCACCACGGACCTCTTGTAACCACTTAGGATATTTCATATCTAATGAACATTTCAGGTATCATCCGTGTAGCCGACGCGCACATTTGCATCGTGGAGAAGGCCTATTGAAAGTAGCTGGTCAATACAATGACAAGCACGAAGAAAGGCTTCGCGTTATCTTTCCACAGCGAACGTAGGCTATAAATAACACTAATGAAATAGGCTATTATGTCTCTCATCGGTTGAGACAGCAGCTCAAATGAGAGGGAGAGATAGAAGGTGTGTGTGTGTGTGTGTGTGTGTGTTTCGCTGCGCGCACGTTGATAGTCTCCTGACGCACAGAGAAACCTGGCCCATATTGATTTTAAGCGTCCCAGCTTAAACTTCACTGATTAAAAACAGTAGTTCTGAGGAGTTGTAAGCATTTTCATAGCACACTCTACAGAATATTCCCATTTAGATGCTTCATTAGCCTACTAGTCACATATAGCCTACACTGTGCCACTGCGCAATTTCGCTGGTAAGCTGGGAGTTTCACGTGCAGTGACTTTGGCGTCATCAAATAACAGCAGAATATGGGATAGGCCTACTAGTTAGGCCTATATGGAGAAGGAAGTCCCGCCAGCAATGTAGGCTATGGGGCGACCATGTTTGCAAACTTTGTTAGAAGTAGGCTATAGATAGTGGTGTAATTTTACTTGTAGTCATGAGCGCCAGCCACTGCGCCGTTAACTGTCCTTGGGGACTTTTGTATGCTCTCCAAAATATTCCAGAGGTTACCTTTTGTCGGAAGTGCAGTTACGCACGACCGCAGTAACTTCTGGCTTCGGTGGAAACGGTTGTAACTAGGGCATTTACTCTATGCACCCATGTAAACAACTGACATGGTAGCCTTGAGCCACAGCTAGAGCATCTATGCTCTCTACAAAATACCCTATGAGACAGCTCGCGCGTCTTCTCAGCGCTCCACGTGAAAACGACTGTGTAGCCATTCCCCCCTCATTTATCCTCCACCTGTTCTTCCTCGGGCTTGTCCACTCATCAGTGCTTCATCCGCTAGGAGGGAGTATGTGTGCGTGTGTGCATAAAACAGATAGAACAATAAAACTTTACACCTGGTCACACATTATTTTTTTAATGGGCTATCTATTTCTCGGGGCGCGCAACGGCTTTCTGTTGCGCAAGATGACTTGTTCGTTGTCACATCGGTTTATTTTAACTTATGTAGCCTTATGTAGCCTAACTTATTTAGAGACCCCTTCAACATTTCCCAAATCATATTTTCGGGGGATCAGGGGGTCGAAACCTGGTTGAGACGACAGCAAGCCATTCCTTCTCTGTATGAAGAGGAATGCAACGGAATGTGCAGACAGCATATGACCACGTTGGTCAGCATGGCTTGAAAGGATTCTGCCTACATTAAACATCATGGATAGGCCTAACTGGCTTTGTTGCACTACAGATTTCTTGTTGACTTGTTGAGTGGGGAGTTTGGCAGCGAGCAGACTTTTAATGCATTTCCTTCAGATCTGTCTCCGCAAGGGCAAAACCGAAGTTGTGCTTAACATTTCAGCCTATTATTCCAGAATTGTTGACTTTTTTGCTGCAAATAAATGAGAATAAGGGCGTCATGGATGTTGAATTTGGCATTTCTCGGCACCCTTAACAGTTACAGGCCATTGAGGGTGCAATAAAGCATCAGACAATATCATCATTGGCTCGCTTTATCTTCAGAAGTGGCCCTTTGCATTCACGCAGACGGACAATCGCGGAAACAGAGCGAAATAGAACGCGGAAAACTGAAAAATCGCTCCTCAAATGTTTTTCGCCGGTGTGGACGTTTTTTTTCGCTTTCCGCAATATTCGCATTTTCGCTTTCCGCTTTTGCGGAAATCCGCTTTCCTCGCCTGTGTGGACAGCCCATGTTAAGCCGGAAACGTATAGCTTACGAATTCGACGGATTCGTTAGCGCAATGACAGCTGGCACGCTCTTGAATTACGCCTATCTACACCGCATTTATGTTCTTCTCTAGAGCGCAGGGTTTCATTTGGCCGCGCTAGCCGTTCTCCTTCACCCGACCGCCGAAACCGCCGGGGACGCGCTTCCAGCCGCTCCGACCGCCGCCCTCGGTCCCGTCGAGATTCTTCCCCGTTCCGCTCCCATGGGTCCGTGCGCTCCCCCGCTCAGCGCGGTAGCCCAGCTCCGCTGTTCTACAGCTCTGATGCCGTTTACCAGCTCTGGTGCGAGCTGCGCAGACGGGGCCTCCGATTCTCCTCATCAGCAAGGAAAGCCGAGGCTCGCTTTCTCGTATCCACCATCCGCGCGAATCACCCCGTATCTTGGTCTAAGATCGTTTGATCCAGGATTCTGCCCTCGCTCCTCCTCGGTTCTCCTCGCTCTCCCAATAACCGGCCAGGGGGTGTCCGCTCAGAGCTCTCACTAAGAGTCGTGGGCGCGAGTATTGTCCGAGCTCTCAGTTGGAGCCTCGTACTCCCGAGCCCAAGAATCGTTTTTAAACATAGCCAACATCGGGTTCGGCAATAATTTCAGCACCATGGCCAGCGAACTTGCCCAATACGCTATTTGCTATTTGTTTTTAACTTACGGTACGCTCCTCGAGCGACGCGTAAAGCACTTTCATGATCGGTTCGCCGCGCGGACAGCGGAGAAACCCACGATCACGAGAAGCCCACCAAGACTCGTTACGCACGATGTCATCGCTTATTGGTGTGGAGAAATTGTTTTTTTTTTAAATGGCTAAAGTTTGTTGTGACAACCGTGATGCACATCTGCGTGGTTGCACGTGAAATGTTCGGTAGGCCTACTGTGAAACGCATCTTACCGATAACTGAAGGGTTCCCGTTGCCATGGCGATTTGTTGTGGAAACGGTCAACGCTACAATCACCTAATCATAAATGTTTTCAAACAATCCATTGCGGCAGGAAATTTAAAATCGCCCATGTTAAGCCGAATTCGAGGGATTCGTTAGCGCAATGACAGCTGGCACGCCCTTCAATTACGCCTATCTACACCGCATTTATGTTCTTCTCTAGAGCGCAGGGTTTCATTTGGCCGCGCTAGCCGTTCTCCTTCACCCGACCGCCGAAACCGCCGGGGACGCGCTTCCAGCCGCTCCGACCGCCGCCCTCGGTCTCGTCGAGATTCTTCCCCGTTCCGCTCCCATGGGTCCGTGCGCTCCCCCGCTCATCAGCAAGGAAAGCCGAGGCTCGCTTTCTCGTATCCACCATCCGCGCGAATCACCCCGTATCTTGGTCTAAGATCGTTTGATCCAGGATTCTGCCCTCGCTCCTTGGTTCTCCTCGCTCTCCCAATAACCGGCCAGGGGGTGTCCGCTCAGAGCTCTCACTAAGAGTCGTGGGCGCGAGTATTGTCCGAGCTCTCAGTTGGAGCCTCGTACTCCCGAGCCCAAGAATCGTTTTTAAACATAGCCAACATCGGGTTCGGCAATAATTTCAGCACCATGGCCAGCGAACTTGCCCAATACGCTATTTGCTATTTGTTTTTAACTTACGGTACGCTCCTCGAGCGACGCGTAAAGCACTTTTATGATCAGTTCGCCGAGCGGACAGCGTAGAAACACGATCACGAGAAGCCCACCAAGACTCGTTACGCACGATGTCATCGCTTATTGGTGTGGAGAAATTGTTTTTTTTTTAAATGGCTAAAGTTTGTTGTGACAACCGTGTGGTGTTCTTTCTCAATGCCATGGACAAAGTTTTGAAAGAATGCACATCTGCGACCAAAGTTTGTTGTGGCAACGTGTGTTGCATGTCTCATTTAAGAATGTTTTGAAAGAATGCACATTGGCGTGATGGCGCGTCACCAAGACTGATTTTGGTTACGCACGATGTCATCGCTTATTGGTGGGGAGATATTGTTTTTTTTTAAATGGCCAAAGTTTGTTGTGACAACTGTGTGATGCACATCTGCGTGATCGCACGTGAAATGGTCGGTAGGCCTACTGCCTAGTGCATCTTACCGATAGCTGAAGGGTTCCCGTTACCATGGCGATTTGTTGTGGAAACGGTCAACGCTGCATCACCTAATCATAAATGTTTTCAAACAATCCATTGCGGCAGGAAATTTAGAATCGCCCATGTTAAGCCGGAAACGTATAGCCTACGAATTCGACGGATTCGTTAGCGCAATGACAGCTGGCACGCCCTTCAATTACGCCTATCTACACCGCATTTATGTTCTTCTCTAGAGCGCACGGTTTCATTTGGCCGCGCTAGCCGTTCTCCTTCACCCGACCGCCGAAGCCGCCGGGGACGCGCTTCCAGCCGCTCCGACCGCCGCCCCCGGTCTCGTCGAGATTCTTCCCCGTTCCGCTCCCATGGGTCCGTGCGCTCCCCCGCTCATCAGCAAGGAAAGCCGAGGCTCGCTTTCTCGTATCCACCATCTGCGCGGACCACCCCGTATCTTGGTCATCTAAATCGTTTGATCCAGGATTCTGCCCTCGCTCCTCCTCGGTTCTCCTCGCTCTCTCAATAACCGGCCAGGGGGTGTCCGCTCTGAGCTCTCACTAAGAGTCGCGGGCGCGGGCGCTAATTTCAGTTAGCGCACTAATGAAACGAAAGTTCGTGAGAAGCGTAATGCAATTTGACAGGGCTCAATTAACATCTGCACTCTATTCCCTGCTTGTCTGTCATTCGTCTATTTTCTGTCAAAAGCACTTTTGTGATCGGTACGCTGCTTGGACAGCAGAGAAACCCACGATCACGAGAAGCCCACCAAGACTGATTTTGGTCACGCACGATGTCATCGCTTATTGGTGTGGAAAAATTGTTGTTGTTTTTTTAATGGCCAAAGTTTGTTGTGACAACTGTGTGATGTTCTTTCTCAATGCCATGGAGAATGTTTTGAAAGAATGCACATCTGCGACCAAAGTTTGTTGTGGCAACGTGTGATGTCATGTCTCATTTAAGAATGTTTTGAAAGAATGCACATCGGCGTGATGGCGCGTCACCAAGACTGATTTTGGTTACGCACGGTGTCATCGCTTATTGGTGTGGAGAAATTGTTTTTTTTTTTTTAAATGGCCAAAGTTTGTTTGTCGTTACCATGGTATTTTCTTGTGGAAACGGCCAACGCTACCATCACCTAATTATAAATGTTTTCAAACAATCCATTGCGGCAGGGAATTTAGAATCGCCCATGTTAAGCCGGATAGGCTACGTAGGCCTATACAAATTCGACGGATTCGTAAGCGCAATGACAGCTGGCACGCCCTTCAATGAGAGCTCTAGCAGAGAGAGTAGAGAGAGAGAGGTTCCATTGGCCCATTAGTTTCCGGGTTCTATTATTACAAGGGGGAGGGGGGATCCCCCTTTAGGCAGACCTAGGCAGACCTAAGGACCCATAGAGGTACCTCTATGTAAGGAGCGTTCTATTCAATGCTAGGAGTATTATGACACGCCCCTTTAAGCAGACCGGAACCTGGTCATGTTAGGTGCCCATAGCAACCTATTAAATTGGCATATCTCTATATACTTAAAGAATATCTGGCTGTAGGCCTACACAGCATTCATTTTCTTCTTGGCACAGGGTTCCATTTGGCCGCGGCAGCCGTTCAGTTCTCCTTCACCCGACCGCCGAAGTCGCCGGGGACGCGCTTCCAGCCGCTCCGACCGCCGCCCATTTCATCAAGATCAAAAACACAAAGTCCTAAAAAAGAAGTAATGTTGAGTTTTTGTACTGAGGAGCGACTACTCACCTGCCCGTTGTCAACAAGGCTTGTTTGGGTAACGTCTCTTTGGCATGGAGAAATGTTGAGGCCTAAAGTGGTTCATTTGAGTTTGGTCTGTTGCCCACGATCTAAACCCTTTTTGGCTAAGTATTCTTGCGCAACAGTGTTGGAGACATCAATCAGCATTTTATATTTGTGCATCTTCTCCTGTGTGGCTGATGATAGGCATGGCGTTCCATGTTTGAGATGACAGACGGGCGATCAACGCAGTAGGGGCCTTTCCTACTCGTGATTAATAGGCTACGAAACCGTAGGCTACCCGTCCATGCTCATGTGTTTGTTAAAAACCCTTATCCAATAACTACAAGAGGGTCTCTTTTAAAATGACATGTTGGGGTTTTCAACTTAGGCTGTTTGTAGGCATACCCTTGCCAAGCCGCAACGAATTTCACTGCATTCCTCAACTGATAAGTTTCGTTGTGGTCCAGTGCGGCTAGGCAAGGCCTGCCCATCACCAATATTTACTTTGGTTACGCACGATGTCGTTGCTTGTTGGTATGGAGAAATGCTGGAATAATTTTAAAATTAGCTTAAGTTTGTTGTGGGGACGTGTGCTGTAATTTCTCATCGCCATGAACAATATTTTCAAAGGTTACATATCTGTCTGATTGTGCGTGAAATTCGGTGAGCTAGCTGCTAGCCTACTGCAATCAATGGAACGAGAGCGCATCTTACCTAAAGCTGACGCGCTCCCGTTGCCATGGTTTATTGTGGAAACATACGCAGTTTCTATCTTCATGTTTTTTTTGTTCTCTTTCCTCGCTTCTTCTTTTTTCAAGTGCTCAAAGTATGTCTATTGTCTGAGGAAGTGTCAATAGTGCATGGTAGGCGTAATTATGCAAATATACGGTATTTCCTGAACCGCTGTGAAATGACTTAAGGACATAATGACTTTAGAACTTTCTTGGACATCCTGGGCTATATCGCAACCTGGATCAACCTATGGACTATTACATTGTGGATTATCGTCCATGGACTAGGAAACTAGGAAACACTCTTTAGAACAGGGGTGGGGTAGCCTGATAAACCAGCCTAAATGTAAAATTTTTCAGCGTCCAGCAGGTGGCGCTGGTTTACCAGGCTAGGGGTGGGGAACAGGGGCCTTTTTCATTTGAGGGGCCACTTCAAATTGTATAAAGTCCTCCAAGGACCGTACTTATGAACACAAACCAGGATCCCCCCTGCACTTAGGCCTAGTGTATAGGCTATTGAAGGTGGCCACCTTTACAACAGACCCCACCTTCCCTAGGTCCCCTGAAAATATAACTAGATTGTATTGCAAATGTATTTTTTTTTCTTCTTCACAAAACATCAACGTCATATTTCATGTGAAACTGCACAACATTAAAATTATATCGGGCCACGGATGGGGTTCACACTAATTATGGATTTGAAATGATAAGCCCCTTTGCGTGTGAGCATGTGTGTGTGCTGGAACAAAAGAACATCATGTGCAGCGCTCAATAATAAATAAAGAAAGACCATGTGTTCAAAATATTTTGTCCTTTATTCAGCATGCCTTCCCCCCAGGCATCAGACAGAGCTGTGTAGTATTCTACAGGAGAACAGCACTAAAGCATGCTGACGGCGCCTAGGCCTACATCCCATAATGACACCACAATGATCTCTTAACAACGGGTGACATTGGCATGCCAGGCTTATCAATAATGAAATGGGGTATGAGTGGCAGCAGAGGCTCCAGCAACATAGAAAATAAAAGCCGCTGAAGAAAGAGAACTGGCTACCTGCTGGAGAGATGTAAGAGAGCTTTGTGTTGCCTGGATACAGCTGATCATAGCAACAGCAATCTAGCCCTGCTTTTCTATATCCATCTACACCCATCTTGACATGGGGTAGCAATGAGCAACTTGAAATGAAATGGTGCGAACATAAGGCTGACATATGAGCCATAATGAGACACACAGAAAAAGCATTTTAGTCCTGATCTAAAAAGAATACTCAACATTATATTTTCACAGACCCTAATACAATCCTGCCTGTCTTTTAACAAGGCAAAAGCAAGGAAGGCTTTGGAGGTGGATGTAAGACAGGGCAGAAGATCCTTTATAGAAAAGCTATTTCTGACACAAAGTAAGTTAACACACTGCAATCATTGTAATCATTTACAAAGTAGCAATCATAATAAATAATAATACTAGTCATAATTATAACCATAATACAAAAACACTTATTTTTAAGAGACAAAATTATCTCATAATGCACAGCACACCGATTTGTCACACAAAAAAAATGCAAACCATACAACAGAGACGTGATTGGGTCGGTCCATGTACTATGTGAGTCTCTCAGAAATTACATTGCTTGGTTATAATGGTCTTGTTTTTTTTTTTACAGCTGAATGGTTACTACGTATAGTAGTACGTTCACTGCCACCACTGACATCAAGCAGGAGAGACCAAGAAAGACACCTCCACTTTTCCTGAATATTCATCATTAGAAAATTAGAGCCATGCTGGTTTGGGCTTATTGCAATCATTCAGCCATTTGCTGCGTACACGTCACCAAGAACAGGAAACATGGAACCAGCGATGTATAGAGGATTCAGACCCTGTCTTTATTCATTTGGCATATGTGCCCACACCTTCACAGTTATTACCACCTACTGTAACTAACCAACGTGCACATTATTACTATCTACAGTCATATTTACATGCAACCAACCTCACCCCTACCAGGTAGCTGCCTATTGCTGGTGCTATCTGGAGATTAAGGGTATTTTCATATCTAGTCCCCTGCCAAACACAGTCATCTTTCAGTACACAAAAAAGTGAACTGACAGCAAAAGGACTCTGTTCTGTTTTTTTTTAACTATTGTGAGTGCATTACAAAAGAACCAGCTGCTATTTCTTGTCCCGTTAATGGTGTCAGTCCCCTTTTTGATTACACCCAGCCCTCTAGTTTAGAGCTCTCGTTATGTGATTACACCTAGTCATAAGTGTAACTTGCCAGGACTCATAAGCTAACAGTACGGTTCGCGTCTGAGGGGTCTGGGTATATTTTGTTGGAGTGTTCGCATGTGCACAGAAAATGCTGAGTCACAGGTCTGAGTTCAGTTAAATGGCTCAAAGGGACCAGGTTTGAAAACACCCTAAGGTGCTGAAATTGGTCTGCCTATTACAGTGTAATGTTCATATAAAATAGACTTCAAGGCAAAACCCTTGGCCAGTACATTGAAAACCATGAAGGCAGGTGGCGAATGAAGAATACAGTAGTTATAGAAAGTATTAAATCGAAAAACAACACACAAAACGAGCAGGCAATGAAAATGCAGGTAGTAGATGTGTGTTCTTCATAGGCAAATTTCAAAGTTTGAAATGAAGAAAAGGGAGGTCATCAGATCATGTGTGTGCACATATTTGTTTCTACATTTGTAATGCGAGCAATTAGATGAATATAAACAATAGTAATAATACTGTGAAGATTTAAAAACCACAGTTGAATGACTTGTGCCTTATCCTTGTGAACAGTAGTCCCCTTCAGAAAATCTTGAACCATCTGGGATATCATTAGTGTTCATCAGGTAGACACCTGGCTCCTCAACAGCCTCCAGCTATTCAAAATGGGTAGCAGATACCATCATTAAAATGAAAGTCTCCTTCTCATCTGATAAGCTTGTAGCCTGAGCTTGCTTGACAGCACAGCCACCCCAAAGCTAAGCAAGTCCAGTAGTGTGTATGTACGTGTGCAAACTGCAAACACGTTCATGACCAGCCTTGCCAATCCATTTAGACTCTGTTTTCATCATAAGAAGAGAGCAAAGTATTGGATTTATATGATAATGGTGTATAGGAATAAAGCTGTAGAGTACTTATTTGTCACGTGCAGTGCTATATCCTGTAGGCCACAGCTTGCAGTGACACGATGGTCTTGAAACCCCAGGACAACAAGACTTAAAGAATGCTGAAAACAGGTACTTCAGCCAGTCTTGTCTTCCTGGAGTGTATTTTACAGTATGGGTTGAGTGTTCCACTGTTACAAAATCAGCTGACTCCATCTCTACCACTGATGAGAAGTCTGAAGATCTTCACTTCTCCACTCTTGCAGCAGCAGTATGTTCTCCGCTGTTACAACAGCAGCAGTATGTGCAGGTAGAGTGGCAGCAGCAGGTTGTCGATCTGAGAGGTGTAGGCTTCTAGCATGGCCACTATGGAGATGGAGCCCACCACCCAGGAGTAGCTGGTGTTCAGGTTCAGACTACCGTCTGCCAGCAGGAAAATGGCCACCGCGATGACCTGGGCAAAGACGGAGGTGGCCGTGCCCTCCATGGTCTTCTTGGTGCCCGGCCAGCGGATCTCCCCCACCGAGCTCCCAAACACGGACGCCACCGCGTCGCCCACGCCCACCGAGAGCACCCCTGCGTAGGGCAGCAAGCCCCCCGCTCCTGGCATCCCGCCCTTGGGCACGCACGGCCCTGGGGTGAGCCACAGCGGCAAGGACACCCCCACCAGTAAATAGATGTGCGTGAGCACCAGGGGGCCGCTGTCACGCTCGTCCAGGAAGTGCGTCAGCAGCCTGCGCAGGTGCGGCCCCAGCGGAAGGATCCGGAAGAAGCGCACAAACTCCAGGAAGAGGAAGACGCCCAGGCAGCCGGCCGAGGCCAGGTGCAGCAGAGGCCTATCCAGCACCAGGCCCGGCACATAGGTCATCACCGTCACCACATGGAAGGCCTTTCGCACCGCCGTGGACGCACCCTCCTTCTTGCCGCAACCCGACGACCTTCTCTGACGCTGGTTCTGCTGCATGACCACCGCCACGGCCGCCAGAGCCAGCAGCGCCCAGTAGCCCAGCAACCACAGCCTTCTGTTGTCCGCCGTTAAAAAGTAAATGATCCAGGCGATGGGGTGCGTGTTGGTGAGCAGAGACAGCCAGGGCATCAACAAGCCCAGCCCCAGCACGAACACCAGCACGTGGAAGAAGAGCGACCCGGCCCAGGTGCCAGGCTCCAGGAAGAGGAAAAGCAGGGCAAAGATGGTCCCCAGCAGCAGGCAGCCAATCACCACCACGGGCAGGTAGTACTGCAGGGGCTCGGCCCGTGTCTCAGGCGCCGTGGAGCTGAGCGAGCGCTTGATGAGCTGGTTGATGATGAAGCTGATGGCCGCGATGACCAGTAAGGCCTCGCCTGGCGTGAAGCAGCGCGGCAGCAGGTAGAGCAGAATCAGACTCAGGTACACAAAGATCAGCAGCACCTCCAGCACCTTGGGGTTTATAAGGAGACAAGTGGTGCACAATTAGGCAAGACTTAGAAGCCATTAAATGGATATTTTAGAAAACATATTGCGCATTTCAAAACTGTGTTTTTAAAAATATCCCATTTAGGGGGCAAAAATGCACCTGTCACAATCTATCACCACTATCTGTCAGTCAATCATAATTTATTCATATAGCACATTTATCCCAACCACACAGTTGACTCAAAGTGCTTTAGCCAACACCTACATTGGGCAAATCGCCAAGTGACTAATTCCCTTGAGGCAAAGAGCACCTGCTTCAGCAGTTAAGTGAAGTTGCACTCCTGATCACCAATGCGTTTCCTGATTCAGTTTTTGTGTTGCAAATTAATACATGATACATGCATCAGATGTCCCTGGTCAAATTAATTCACTCAATCAATTCAAATCAATCAATCAATCAATCAATCACCTCTATCACTTCGGACACAGTCAGCGTGTGCTTGGTGCAGTACAGGATGGCGCTGCCCGCAATGCCGGCAATCACGCAGGTGTTGGTGGGCACGGGCCGCGTCACACCCAGCGCGATCAGTGAGACGAACAACGCCAGCATCATGCCCGTCACCGTCACCACCAGGCCAAAGCGCTCCATGCTCACGTTGCCCGCCATGATGCAGCGACTGCGCAACGCCAGGCCCAGGAGGGGCATGACCATGCTGGCCGGCAGGACGCCGCTGCTGGCTCCCGGGCGGAACTGGAAGACGGCCGAGCCGCTCCGGAGCAGACGGTCCCACTTGTGCTGCACGTAGAAGGCTTGGATGGCCAGCGCCACACAGCACCAGGACAAGGGCGTCCACACGGCCGCGTGCACAAACAGCACCATGGCAAACACCACGGCCGACTCTACGTACACCGGATTGGTCTGCATGGTATCAGGAACGAGGCAGGAGAGTGGGGGGGAACAAAGGAAACGAAAAAAAAGGGGGTGGGGGGGTAAGCTAGAGGGGTATGGGGAGAATTCAGCAGGTGTGACGCATCAACACAGAGAGAAAGGGGAATGCAGAGGTCAGATTCTCATATCAGGATACGCCATGACCTTCCAAAACCTGCAAGTCTGGAAGAAAGCAGAAAATAGCACAATGTTAGACATCCATTGAAAGATGAGACTGGCCTTTGTGAATTTTCAAGCTCCTTTGTCAGGAAGAGACACACAATCTAGGTTTAAAAATAACATAACATCATACTACAGTCCTCAATCGATAGCCTACTGACATCAAGCCAACTGAACAAGAGGACAGTTGAGTTGGGTAATGAAGCAACACATACTTGCGAAATCTGCCAGGGGCCTGAGACTGCTAACAGACCTCTTGTCAGTTTGAACCCTGACCCAGTTGAGGGCCAACACCCAGGGTGACTGACTGACTGCATGAAATAGGAGGCGTGCCAAATTGCTTAAGTGTGTATAATGTGTGTGTGTGTGTGTATCAAATCGATCAAACATCCAATGTAAATAAGGAAGCATTTCGTACGTAACAGAAAAAAATGCAATGCGGTGCCATTCACCACTATACCCGTGTCATTTTACGTCGCATTCAACAAAAATAAAATGTAATGTTGAAAGTGCATCATAAAGATAAGCACTTCTGCGAATGTGACCCTTTACAAACAGTGTAATTTCAAAGACCTACCTGAAATGAAGAGAGGGACACCAATATTGCCGAACATAGCACAAACAATGCCTAGCTAGCAATAGCTTATTCATAACACCGATGCTTTCATTGATTCAAAAGAGATCACAGAAGAACAGCGATAGGAATACCCACACACCGTGCATATCAATGCCTAAAGCTACATTAGAGAGACCGGGTCACTTGATTAGACATGCCATGCCCGGTAATATTATCCCATCGTCGGACCTGTAACATTATTCCATTATCTCCGTATAATGGAGTGTCATTTACCGCTGGTGCCAAGGAGAGCAGCTGGCTGGCTGGCTGGAGATCACTGAATGGTCTGTGCGAGAAGAGCACGGGGAAAAGCGAATGGTACAACAAGATTTAGAGAAAACTGATGTACTCACTCAATGCACGACTGAACTCTTGTAATTGTCAATAGGATGCACTCATCGTCTTGACATTCCAGCTGACAACAATGTGCCTACATCGGCTGACAGCCTCACATCCGCACGGAGGTAGCCATATTTGACAGCTGTATCACGTGGTACAATAGAAGCATATTATCAGCAGTAGAAGTACAATATTATCAGTATATTTTATAGGAATATACGTGTATGTATGGTTCTTCAAATAGAATATGATTATTGAAAATGCTGTAATAAGCTATAATAATTATTTTGAACGCGAAATGGTCACGTGACAATGACGCTCTCTTCACTGATTGGTCACATGTGAGGATGAAAGATGGCGGACTCCGAAATATGTGTCAGGTAAATCTTTGAGAACTAAAGATTGTTTTGTCTGACTTTCAGTCTAGTTTGCGCAGCATGAGTTCGGGTTTTATTTGAATCCAAACATTTAACTTTCCGAAGATGTTTGTACAGTTCAAGAATGACACGTAATTAGTTGAAACCATCATTTACATCCCCAGTGTTGGAGGGAACGTGTTGCTGACCACATTTGAATAGCATTGCTAATTGGCTAGCTCCCGCAAGTTTTCAAATAACACAGTTCACTGGTCAACTTTGCCACACTCAAACATCTGACACGTAGTGATGTATTGAACCCGATCACATTGGTTACAGTTCTGCGAAATGTAGATGCTCGTTCTTTGTCATGTAGCTTCGCATGGCTAGCCCATAAAGTTATCAGATAGCCCATGGAAACAATGAATGGCGGTTAACTTGTGTACATCAATAGCTTGGCGCTTGTGCCATCCTCACAAGTCAATGTCAGTGAGTTTTCATTTTGTTATATACTTATTGCTGACAGTAGGACCTACCAAAATATGTTGTGTTTCAGGAGTAGCCGTCAATTATGGACCATTCTGCTGGGAAGATCCGCACTGAGAGAACCTGTAAGGAATTATTATGCTATGTTATTTCTAAGCTATAAATAACCAACAGCTGTACGCCGATACAGTTCGCATGACAAACACTACGCCAGGGTGCATCCTATTTTCGCTATCCCTCAGCTTAATGCTGATACTGTTACTTGTCCATCCTGGCTATAAAGATCTGTGTTTAAAGCCAGCTTGCTCCCACTGTCGCTAGATTATGTGACGGACGAAAATATTACCAGGAACTAGGCAGTTTCTTGTCTTGTTCAGGAAATTCCTTCCAAATATTTTTTTGCCTGGATTAAAGAAAGCTAGCCAATAGAGTTACCAGAAAACTTATGAATCCAACTTCTGGCTAACCTTGTGTTGACTTTATTTTCTCTAAGCACATTGATAACTATTAATATGGGACTCGTTAATGAAGTATTATGTGTGTTTTATGATAATCTAAAAGTACACAATTAGTCAATGGGCCTGAGCCATGAAGTGATGCCAATGACTTCAACATGATGATTGCATGTTCTGATTGATGTGCTTGACTGCTTAGTGATGCAAGCGTGTGTATTGTGACATTTGTTTAGACTCAGATCGAGGCAGAGTTGGACAGATATTGGGAAAGACTGCTTCAAGGATTGAGCTATTACAAACCACCCAGGTAATATACACACACACACACACACACACACACACACACACACACACACACACACACACACACACACACAGAGAGAGTTAAAGTGTACAAATAACTAATCTCCAGCGTACATGCAGTTACCAACTATATTAAGCACAATTATGTAATGATGTTTTTTCGTGTTATGGAAGCATAAACATTTTTTTCTTTTTTGCTAACAGCACTGCGTCTGCTGACAAACTGAAAGCTGACAAGAATGTAGCTGCCCCCATGAAAGAGTTTGGCCTTAGGATTAGCAAATTATTGGTAAGACTTTTTCATTCGTTTCTCTGCTATTTTTAGTGCTAATATTTCTCCCTGACTTTGCTTTAATGTGGTGACATTTGTGTACTGTATGTAAGCTTAGGCGTCAAACATACCAAAGCTGAACGGAACGGATGTGAGACCAACGCAGTCTTTCTGCTTAGTTTCGGCCGGTGTGTTCTACTCTGCCTTTCACACTGACAGCGTCGGCGTGCGCGGCCAGTCCTGTTCAAAACCCTCCCCACAGCCAAAGCTAGCGTGCTACTTTGCCATTCATTTGAATGAGACACCGCCGGTCGCCGGCGTGAAAAATACGCTCAAGTTCTATTTTCTAAATGCAGCGCGGCGTGAAGCCGACTCCCGCGCCGCTGGTTGGTGTGTAAGGACAGATATGTTTCAATGTATTTTCACCGACGCCAGTAAAAATCGCGTTCTGCGACGCTTTACCGCCCTAGTGTGTAAGACCCCTTATCTGTCACATGTTTACTGCTTTGCTTATGAGTCCTTTTGTATGGATAACATTTTGCACGTCCACATGCATAGAGCAGAGAGTATCATTTATCGCGTGACAACAGTATTAACAGGGATGGTAAGATTCTTGTATTCTCTCAGGTAACAATCTAATACTTGATGGTATTGCTATGGTGGCAGGCTCTAGATGAACAGCAGAGTGTCCAGATCTTACAGTCCTATCTTCAGGAAGACTACAGAGGAACACGAGACACACTTAAGGTAAACATGCTTTTGTCATTTACAATGGGGGTGGGAGTGCAGACTTGCTGGTGTTTTTTTCTAAGCATGAGGTGATGACTTACATTTTATGAGAGGTCTCATCATCACTGAAGTCTCTTTTCTATGAGAACATTTCCATCCATCCCAGCTGCAAATTGTGTGTGTCGTCTCTCTCATTCAAATATGCTTTGTTGGTATCTCTCTCTGTCTCTCCCTCTCTCTCTCTCTCCCTCTCTCTCTCTCTCTCTCTCTCTCTCTCTCTCTCTCACACAGACTGTGTTTCAGGATGAACGCCAGAGTCAGGCTTTACTTCTGAAAGTAAGCATCATAAGGATCTGAACTACCATCTTAGTTTATTTAATGCACACATTTCAAAAGAAACCAATTCAAGTGGATTAGTATGTAATTCTTCATTGACTTAATTGCTAATAGAATATTTTTGTGTGTATCTGTTTGCAGATTGCCGACTATTACTATGAAGAGAGGGTGTGTCTGCTACGTTGTGTACTGCTCTTGCTCACATACTTCCAGGATGAAAGGCATCCTTACATGGTATACAAATCTCTCTCTCTCTCCCCCCTTCCCGTTTTGCCTGTCCCCATCTCAGCATGAAACACCCACCTGCACAATGCCTTGATTGTTCTACATTTCCCCTGCGTACTGATGTAGCGGGGAATGTGGGATGGTTATCTAAATTGGTTGGCCCAGTATAAAGTGTCATGGGAAGTACATTACAGTAATGAATGTTGGTGTGCGCCTTATAGACGGAGTACGCTGCCTGCGTTGGCAAGCTGGAGAAGGACCTGGTGTCCAAATACCGGCAGCAGTTTGAAGACCTCATCAAAGCCGAGGCGCCAACATGGGAGACTCATGGAAACATGATGGTGAGAAAAGGAACAACGTTATCCCTCACGCAGACACCCCAGTCTTACTCTTTCAAAGCGACAGTGATAGCATGCACTGTACCACATTTAAGGGCTCTAAATTAACGCCAGACAACCGGCCAGATGCTGGTGAAATTTCAGGCTGGTAGAATATACCAACTTACTAGCCACTTTACTCATGTGTGTTTGGCTAGTAAGATTAGCATCTACTAGCCATTTGTCTGGTGATGAAGACACTTAATTAAGAGCCCTGAGCACATTGTATCGTAAACAGTATCGTATTAAAAAGCCTTTTTTTTTTTTGAAGTGGCAGTTGGTTAAACCAGTCGACTGGCCTGACTTTAACTTTCCATTCCCATTGAAAAACCCTCTTCTTATCTTATTGATGCATTCACGATAATTGATTGGTTGGTTGCCAACAGCCCTGAAATGAAGACCCAAGTGTCTCCCTGTGTGTGCCCCTTACCTCTGTGTTTCAGACGGATGGCCAGGTGTGCCGCTGGTTCCGGCAGTGCTTGCGTGAGCAGACCCTGCTGCTGGAGGTGATGTTCCTGTACTATGCCTACTTTGAGATGCCCTGCACCGAGCTGCTGAGCTTTGCGCGTCTCTTCAAGGAGCTGGGCTTCGGACGCCGCCAGACCAACAGGCACCTGGTGGACAAGAGCATGGACACCCTGGTGGACCGCATTGGGTTGGTGCACTCGTGTTCTTACACAGTCGCATGCATTGTACACATACCGGTACACACACACACACACACACAAACAATTGCACACACACTCTCACGCATGCACACTTCATGTTAACACACACACACACATACTGCAGCACTTGACATTTTTTCTTCCATCTTACTTGTGTCAAGAGGAATTTGTTTTGTTAGAAATGTTGATTTGACTTCACAAGTCTCCTGTATGCAAAAGACAGTACTTTGCTTCCATGTTTGTAGATGAAAATGTTTGTGTGCGTGTGCTTGTAGGTATTTCAGTGCCCTGATCTTGGTTGAAGGAATGGATATTGACTTCCTCCATAAGTGTGCTCTGGAGGACCGCACAGACCAACATCAGTTCCACAACACTCCGGAAATCTGCAAGGTCTGACAGTCCGTTTCATGATTTGTTAACTAATGTATTTTTTGTTGATACTGTGACACCATCAGTTGGCAACATCAGGCTAACTTCCTTGCATGATCCTCATGGTCATTAAGTGATCTAACACCTTTGAAAATGTCATGCCCTTTGAGTGCTTCAATTATTTGGATTTG
This sequence comes from Engraulis encrasicolus, assembly GCF_034702125.1. Classification (NCBI taxonomy): domain Eukaryota; kingdom Metazoa; phylum Chordata; class Actinopteri; order Clupeiformes; family Engraulidae; genus Engraulis; species Engraulis encrasicolus. Next base: position 50,593,373 of record NC_085867.1, read on the forward strand.
AACAGTCATGATCATGTATAACAGTCAGGATAATGTATGGATTACAGTCAGGATAATAACGTACAATGTTATGTGTGCATCTCCCTGCGACAGGAGATGGACCAGATGCTGCTGACGTTTGGGGACATCCCCCACCACGGGCCGGTGCTGCTGGGCTGGGTGCTGCTGCGCCACACCCTGTCCCCCGAGGAGGGCAGCGCGGCCGTCACGCGCCTCGGCCTCATCACGCTGCAGCTCGACGTCTTCAGCTACCTCACCAGCATGCTGCAGGCCCTCAGCTCCACGGGCAA
>NC_085867.1:50598662-50638662 GCF_034702125.1 Engraulis encrasicolus
CCGCCTGACTCTACAGTAACTATGCAGGACCTGGACAACTTAATAGCACAATTGCCTCCCCCATATGTGTTTTTAGGAGATTTTAATGCCCATAACCCTGCGTGGGGAGGAAGCTGCTCAAATGCTAAAGGCAAGATTATAGAGGACTTTATCACTAAGACGGACTTATGCCTGTGGAATGATGGATCTTTTACCTACTTGCATCCAGGCCATGGAACATACTCAGCTATTGATTTATCCATATGTGACCCTAACCTTCTGCTTGATTTTTCTTGGCGACCACTGGATGACCTGTGTGGTAGTGACCATTTCCCCCTGATAATGTCATCTACAGAACCAGACACACAGTTTAGACCCCCAAGATGGCAACTTCGAAAAGCTAACTGGAGTCTCTTTCAGTACCTCTGTGAAATCCAACTGGGTCACGTACCTCAAGATCTTGACAATACTGTTGATCATTTTACTGAAACTTTGCTCTCCATTGCAGAGAAAGCTGTCCCAAAAACTTCAGGGAAGCCCCACCACAGATCTAATCCTTGGTTTAACGATGACTGTAAAAAGGCCATTGATGCCCGAAAAAAGGCAGAGAGGGCGTTCAATAAGCATCCAACAAATGCAAATCTTACCAGTCTAAAAATTTCACGAGCCCAAGCTCGAAGGACTATTACTAGCGCAAAAGCACAAAGCTGGAGAGAATATGTCTCAAGTCTTACGAGAGATGCATCGTCTAAAAAGGTCTGGAATTTTATCAGAAAGATGAAGGCTAAAGGTGGTACTGCAAGAGTTCAGCACCTAAAGTGCCCTCAAGGTCTTTTGACATCTAAGCAAGATATAGCTGAGAAACTTGCAGAGACATTTGAAAAAAACTCCTCAGTGGAAAACGGTCATCCTGAATTTCAAGCCTTGCGTAGAAGAGAGGAAGCGAAGGCCCTGAACTTCCTATCAGATAACTTGGAACCATACAACCAGCCTTTTTCAGTGGATGAACTGCTCTGCGCTATTAGAAACTCCCACGATACTGCAGTGGGCCCTGACATGATCCACTATCAATTCCTAAAACACCTACCATCCAGTGTGCTGTCTCATCTCCTGGCGCTATTTAATATGATTTGGAAATCAGGAAAAGTGCCTAAGTCCTGGAAAAAAGCGTTTATCATTCCCATCCCTAAGCCTGGTAAAGATCATACTGATCCCACCAACTATCGCCCAATCGCCTTAACCAGCTGCCTGTGCAAAACTATGGAAAGAATGGTCAATAAAAGACTTGTGTGGATGCTTGAATCAGAAGGACATTTAAGTTCATACCAATGTGGCTTCAGGCAAGGAAGGAGCACAATGGACCATCTCATTAGACTGGAGGCCTATATAAGAGACGGATTCGTCAAGAAAGATCACGTAATAGCAGTGTTTTTTGACCTGGAAAAGGCGTATGATACCACCTGGAAATATGGTATTTTAAAGGATTTGCACTACATGGGGTTCAGAGGACATCTGCCCATTTTTATCTCCAATTTTTTGTCCAATAGACTTTTTCAAGTTCAACTAGGCACAACGTTTTCAACACCGCACTTGCAAGAACAAGGAGTGCCTCAAGGAAGTATCCTCTCGGTGACCCTATTCAGTGTCAAAATCAACAGCATTGCCAAGGAAATCAACCCAAACCTTTTTTGCAGCCTTTATGTTGATGACATCTGTATTTGTTATAGAGGGAAATATATGAGCACAATTGAAAGACAACTCCAACTATGCATAAATAGGATCAGCACTTGGTCCGTTGAAAATGGCTTCAAGTTTTCCAAGTCCAAAACTGTTTGCACTCATTTTTGCCAACTGCGAACTTTACATCATGAGCCACTGCTGTACATGGATGGCGCAGCAATTCAAGTTGTGAAAGAGTTTAAATTCCTTGGTCTTACCCTTGATCATAAACTATCTTTTATCTCACACATGAAGAATCTTAAGAAGCGATGCTTTAAAACATTGGACATTTTAAAAGTACTGGCAAAGACCAAGTGGGGGGCAGAGTGGACTGTACTGTTGCGCCTGTACAGAGCACTTGTGAGATCCCGTCTGGACTATGGCTGTATTGTCTATGGATCAGCAAGAAAATCTTATATTCAGATGTTGGATACTGTTCATCACCAAGGTCTAAGACTGGCCCTAGGAGCCTTTAGAACCTCACCAGTGCAGAGTCTCTATGTGGAAGCAAGAGAACCATCCCTTCAACTAAGACGCTTGAAACTTGCTTTGCAATATGCAGTCAAAATCAGGGGGAATAGTCTTAACCCTGCATACTCCACTGTCTTCCAACCACAATGTTTGAACTTTTATGAGGCTAGACCCAGGTCTATCAGACCTTTTGGGTTAAGAATTAAACCTTTTTTTGAGGATTTGAATTTTGATCTTGATGGACTAACATCTACCCACTTCTGTACTATTCCCCCTTGGACCTTGAAAAAACCTGTAATTGTACAGGACCTGAGCCACAAGAAAAAATCAAACACGCATCCAAACCAGTACCAAAGTTGCTTCCTTGATGTAAGACAGCGCTTCCCTTTCCATACTCCAATTTATACTGATGGCTCTAAGACTGATACTAGTGTGTCCTCAGCAATGGTAGTCTCTTCTTACCAGTGTGGAATACGCCTCCCAAACATGTGCTCTATTTTTACAGCTGAAGCCCAAGCCCTGCTCTTAAGCCTTGAATACATTGAACATCACAATCAACAACAGTCCTTGATTTGCACAGACTCTAGGTCATGTCTTCAGGCACTAGAATTTTTAAAAACTGACCACCCTCTGATTACCAGAATACTTGAGAAAGTGGATCACCTAACCAAACTCAACCTGGATATTATTTTTTGTTGGGTCCCTGGTCATGTGGGCCTGACTGGCAATGAAAAAGCAGATAATGCTGCTAAAGGAGCCCTGGATGAAGAGATATCTGAATGCGAAATACCTGTCTCTGACGTCAAGCCTGTACTTTCTTCCTACATTATGGATAAATGGCAAGCCGAATGGGATGATTGTGCTGGAAATAAGCTGCATGATATATGCAATTCTGTGAAACAGCTGATTACTCAATCATTCTCATGCAGACATGATCAAGTCGTCTACACAAGGTGTAGAATTGGCCACTCTAGACTCACTCATGCTTTTTTGCTAACTGGAAGTGATCCTCCCCTCTGTGATTTTTGTGGACATCTCTTATCAATTAAGCATATTCTAACTTGCCCTGCTATCAGAAGGAAAAGACAACAGTTTTTTAAAGAAGATACTATTTTTGGAATTTTTAATAAGATCCCACCTTTAAAGGTTTTGAACTTTTTAAAATGTATTGATGTGACCAAACTTATTTAATCTATTTATTCAATTATTTATATCATTGTAGATTTTTAATTTGAATTCTATTACCTGTACTGGCCATGAAATAGCCACAGTTGCATATTTGGCCATAAATGCAAACAAACAAACAAACAAACTCTCTCTGCGTGCGTGTGTGTCTCTCCCTCCTCATGGCATGGTGTAGATGTGCTGGTCCACTGTGAGCGTGTGAAGCCCATCCTGGACCTGCTCCACCAGGTGATCAGCACCGACTGGACCGTATCCGACTGCCTCCTCCCCCTCACCTCACGCATCTACATGCTGCTGCAGAGGTAACACACACACACACACACACACACACACACACACGCACACACACGCACACAAGCGCACACAAGCGCACACAGGTGGAAATTGTCTTCAGTTTCACTACATACAAAAAACATTAATAAACCTAATAATTCACTCATCATAATGCACATACATTTCTGTAAAAAAAAGACCTGGACTACACAAACTGTCCAATGACACCTGAGTTGTCCAAAGTAGCCTATAATAAATTAGTGCTATAAAGTATTGGCTAATAAATCCAAGTTGTTTTTCAGGCTGACATCTGTTATAACCCCCCCTGTGGACGTCATCACGTCGTGTGTCAACTGCCTCACGGTGCTTGCTGCAAGGCAGCCAGGAAAGGTGAGTGGGGTCAATCATGAGATCGATGAGTGTGGCTGACATTACCCGATATGGCTGGACTATTAAGGAATAAATGTCTTGTATGTTTTGTTCCTCATGTGACTGTAGGTTTGGTCCAGTCTACACCATACTGGCTTCCTGCCTTTCACGTCCTCTCCTCTTACAAATATGGCCCAGTGCATCAGGTAAGTCCCACACGTACATGCACACACCGCGCATGCACTCAACAACAAGCTCATTAATGTACTTGAGTAATTCCAAACACAGCATTTACCTGGAAACTTGATAGTTAGACATGTTGTAATTGTTTTCAACCCCCTGAGTATTAATGATGGCATTATGGTTTGGTTCATGTCACAGTGCGGATGGAATGCGCGCCGGTAACTATGGCAACCTGTTGGTGCTAATCGAGCAGCCTCGTGGAGAGTATGCTGTGACCATTGCCTTCCTCAAACTCGTCACTACACTTGTCAAGGTGAGACGACCAACAGATTATCCACACAGTAGATTCACATGTTATCGACCAGGGTAATTGGTGTGTTTATTGGAAGTGATGAACATTGTGTATGATTTAGTGGGCAGAGCTTTGTGTGTGTGCATGCGCCTGCCTGGCTGACTGCCTGGCTGCCTGCCAGCCTGTGTGTATGTTGTTGTGTTTATTTTGTTGTTTGTTTTTTAATTTTAGGGACAGCTGGGCAGTACCCAGAGCCGAGGCCTGATCCCATGTGTGTTACTGGTGCTAAAGGAGATGTTGCCTACCTACCACAAGTGGCGCTACAATACCTACGGAGTCCGAGAGAGGATCGGTGAGTGCCGTCATCCCACCCGTGTGGAGAACATGTTGACGGAAAATGAGAAAGTGTAAACAAACATACTCATTTCAGCTCTTTGTGTCATGTGGACCGTGGTGCAAAAACAAAATGTGCTTTTTGTAACACCGCACATATTAATCAATATTGCCGTTGTGTTTAGGATGTCTTATTCTGGAGCTGGTCCATGCCATCCTCAACCTGAGTCCAGAGGGAGAGGCCCAGGACAGGTACGCACTATCAAAAAGGCCATTTAATAAGCCTATCCTGTTGGTAACAGTCACTCAACAAAAAATGAAACCGAATATAGAATATGTTTCATAAATTGTAACAAGTGCAATGAAATTGACCACTCTAGTAAACAGAAGAGTGTTCCCATCTACCCATGTTTGAGCTAGTCTCAAGTATGGGGTTTTGTGCAGTGCCATATAAGCTATTTATCCATTGATTCAATGAAAAGTTTTACTGATATTGAGTCTCTGTTTTGTGTGTGTGTGTACACAGTGCACCCAGCCTCCAGGCTCTCTGCATCTACAGTCTGGCCAACACAGAAGCAGGCCAAGCGGTTATTAACATCATGGCAGTCGGAGTGGACACTATAGACATGGTGCTCTCGGCTCAACCCAGCAGGTGTGGATTTGCTTTTCCGTTAATAATATTCTTTGTTTATCTCCATTTTTCCTCATAGCACTGCTTATGCCAATAATATACTACACCTTTTCCTGTCCTGTCCGTTCTTTCACAACTGCACAATAACTTTTTAACTACTGTTTTTCCCCCCTCAATATCTTTCTGATTTCGATGTTGCAGTGGGGGCAGTGAGGGTCCTGGCCAGGTGCTGATCCAGACAGTGAAACTGGCCTTCTCTGTCACCAATAACGTGCTCCGTCTCAAACCTGCCTCAGACACCATGTCACCCCTGGAACAGGCCCTCACACAGCATGGTACACACACACACACACACACACACACACACACACACACACACACACACACACACACACACACACACACACACACACACACACAGACAGACAGACACACACACACACACACACACACACACACACACACACACACACACACACACACACAACCCAACATACATACACACGCACAACCCAACATGCATATACACAGTTATACATTGTAGACATATAAATGCACATCCAACTACATATCGACGCATACACACAAGCAAGCGTACACATGGACATAAACATGTATTGGTACATACAAATAAATGCATATTCATTCTACAGTATGTGTGTTTTCTTTCCTCAGGTGGCCATGGTAACAACCTAATAGCAGTGCTGGCCAAGTATATCTACCACAAGCACGACCCCGCTCTACCTCGCCTCGCCATCCAACTCCTCAAGAGGCTTGCCTCGGTAATGTCAACATTTCTCATGGTCTTATTGTCTCCTCACATGTCACATTGTCTGGACAAGAAGATGCACTAAGACTGCAATGTATTTGTTGGTTCTTTTTTTGTGGTCTTAAATTATACTCTATTTTTAGTATGTTTTCTCGTACTCTGCCATAGGTGGCGCCCATGTCTGTGTACGCATGTCTGGGCAGCAGTGTTAAATGCCTGTCTACTATTGTTTTTGGTCTTAAATTATACTTTTTGGTACGTTTTCTGGTGGTCTGCCATAGGTGGCCCCCATGTCCGTGTACGCGTGCCTGGGCAGCGACGCGGCGGCCATCCGTGACGCCTTCCTGACGCGGCTGCAGAGCCACACGGAGGACATGCGCATCAAGGTCATGATCCTGGAGTTCCTCACCGTGGCCGTGGAGACGCAGCCCGGCCTCATCGAGCTCTTCCTCAACCTGGAGGTCAAGGACGGCAGCGAGGGCTCCAAGGTCAGGATGGCAGAGTTTTATTGTTATTTTTATTTTATTTTATTTTGTAATTTTTTACTTCATTTGATAGGACGGGAATCGAGCCTGGGTCAGCCGCATGGAAGGCGAGTGCCCTACTGGTTGGCCACGGCAGGGCCAAGGATGGCAGGGTTTTGTTTTTCAGTTTGGAGTGATCAGTCTGCTATCAGTTTGTGACCATTGGTCAAAACGTAATCCTGCCATGGAATTTCAAAAAAATCAAAGAAAAAAGGATTTTAAGTATGTTGACTTGCAAACCTTCAGTCAGTCTTTGTCCTTATCCTGGGATGTGCGACAATTTTCAACCTCAACTGGGTTTTCTTCAACATTGCAGTGTTTTTGTGTCCAAAAAGTGTTGTTTTCAGATTGCAATATGTGTGTTTTTGTGTCCAAAACTGTAGTATTCTGCAGTAATGCTGTTCAGACTGCACTTTTTACACTGCAGTACAATGTAAGATTTATTTCATGAGGGTTGAGATGCACATCGTTAGTTGTTTCCTGCTTACATGCGTAAAAGTTCTCAGAACCCACACCTTTGGAATAAGCATTGCTTACATAATTATATTCCAAAAGAATATAAACATTGCTTAATGTTCAGATGTGTTTCTGAATAACAACAACATAATAGCAGCATGAATGAAATAATATCCAGTGTCTAATTCATTTACATGAACTGCATGAACTACATGAACTTTACATGATTTACATGAAACTGAGAATGATGCCTTTGCACACACACACAAACTGGGCAGGGGAGGGGGAATATGTATCAATGAAGTATGTATTTTAATCTGGTGTGTGTGTGTGCATGTGTGTGTGTAGGAGTTTTCCCTGGGGAAGTGGAGCTGCCTGGCGGTGGTGCTGGAGCTGCTGGACTGCAGGCAGCAGGGTCAGTACTGGTGCCCCCCTCTCCTGCAGCGCTCAGCACTCGCCTTCCTGCACGCCCTCTGGACCGACCGCAGAGACAGCGCCCTGTGTGTGCTCAGGACCAGGTATGTACACACACACACACACACACACACACACACACACACACACACACACACACACACACACGCACATGCACACGCACACACACACACGCGCACACACACACACACACACACACACAGCCTGCCAGACCACACACACACACACAGAGTGCCAGACCACACACACACTTAACCCCATACACGTGGTCACACACACACACACACACCCCACACCACACCATACCACACAAATGCATGCTTATATTCCATGGAATATTCCTTCCATATTTGCTTGCTTACCCATAGAAACATGCACACCGACGCAGGCGGTTTACAGTCATGGAAATACAGATTCCAAATAAGCAAACAAACAAATAAATACAGTGCTCATGAGACAAATGGTGTTTGCCCTGGATGTGGTCAGATCTGACCCACAGCTGTGGAGTGACCGAGTCCTTTTCTTTTTGCCACAGAGAAAAGTTTTGGGAAAATTTGACAACTCCTCTGTTTGGGACACTACCTACCAACTCAGACACACCAGAGGTAACAGAGGGATTTACAACCTTTTTATTTTTCTCTCCCTATCTCCCTCTCTCTCTCTCTCTCTCTCTCTCTCCCTCTCTCTCTCTCTCTCTCTCTCTCTCTCTCTCTCTGTCTCTCTCTCTCTCTCTCTCTCTCTCTTTCTTTCTTTCTTTCTTTCTTTCTTTCTTTCTTTCTTTCTTTCTTTCTTTCTTTCTTTCTTTCTTTCTTTCTTTCTCTCTTTCTCTCTTTCTCTCTTTCTTTCTTTCTCTCTCATCTTTCCTCCCCCTCCCTATATATTCTGTGGGTGGTGTGGTAACTGAGTCATTGTGTGTCTTTGCAGCCTTGTGTTTTGGAGTCCTGTGCCTTTGTGATGAAAATCATCGGCCTGGAGGTCTACTATGTCCACAAGTATGTGCTTAAACAGAAGAACACACACATACACATACACACACACCCGCCTTCTGATAATATTTATAAATCCTGAGCTCATTAAAGGTCTGAAATGGCTCTGTTCATGTAATAATGGCAATGACTTAGCACATGTTATTGTGCATTGATATTTAGTGTGTGTGTGTGTGTGTGTGTGTGTGTGTGTGTGTGTGTGTGTGTGTGTGTGTGTGTGTGTGTGTGTGTGTGTGTGTGTGTGTGTGTGTGTGTGTGTGTGTGTGTGTGTGTGTGTGTGTGTGTGTTTTAACAGGGACTCACTGGAAGCCTCCCTGAAGACGGTGCTTCAACGGCTGTCGAGTCAGCGTCGCTACGAGTATTGGTCGGAGAGCGTGCGCTCGCTGGTGTGTGGCGTGTGTGAGGATGACAGCCTGCGCTCCCTCAACGAGACACAAACACTCATCTCCGCCTGGAGAACACTGCTCATCCTCTCAACCAGCCATGTAAGCACACGCACACACACACACACACACACACACACACACACACACACACACACACACACACACACACGTACGTACGTACGTACTTGCGTGTACAAACCATGAAACCACAGCTCAGTCACAATGCAAACAGTTCAGAGAGCAATGAAAGTAGGGACTATGAATACTAGTGCAGAGCTTCATGTACAGTTCTAAAAGATATGTTATCTGAAATTACTGACAGTAGAAAATGAGTGGTATTTATCCAAAGAAACTGAAATAGATTTATTGTGCAAAATGTGCATAGAAAAGTTACATACTTGAAAAGCTGAGCACAATGAGCATAAAACATTCTTGTGTCTTGTGTGCAAATGTTGTCAGTTGTGCATTGGCCCTGCTCGCATACACATCCCTCACAAGACAGACGTGGTGAACACATACAAAGTAGGCCTAGCCAGTGCAGCATTATTGCTATGGGGCATACTTGCATTCACTGGCTTTGAATAACAGTCCATTTATACATGCTGTTCTGGAAGATTTGTTCTCATTATTAAAACCTCATCAAATGTTAACATGCTGTGTGTTTTGCCATCTACATTTTTGTGTTTGCGCGCGCGTGTGTGTAGTCAGATGTGATGCAGCTGACGGAAGACTCTGTGCGGTGTAAGCTCTTCATGGACGTGCTGGAGGGAACTAAAGCAGCTGTGAGTGACACACACACACACACACACACCAGCCCGCACCTCTTTGGCTCTGCATGCAAAATTGGGCTTGGGGGACATCCATGATCTTTTGGTCTTTTTTGGTAATCTAGATAAACTCACCCCTCCCTCTCTCTTCCCCCTCCCATTCTCCAAAGCTGTCTGTCTGTCCCTCTGTCATTCTGGGCTTGCATATGAGAGACTGTCTATGTATTCACTATTCATATCTATACATTGTTGTGACATTAAATACGATATGAATGTATTGATGTGTGTTGCATTGTCCCTGACAAGTACACTATTGAATAGAAATAATGAAAATCTCTCCCTGCAGCTGCTGGTGCCTCAGTCTCTCCCCTGCCTGCGCCTGGGATCCATGATGACCACACTGCTGCTCGTCCTCCTCAAACAATGGAAAAGGTGTGTGTGTGTGTGTGTCTCTCTCTCTCTCTCTCTCTCTCTCTCTCTCTCTCTCTCTCTCTCTCTCTCTCTCTCTCTCTTTCTCTCTCTTTCTCTCTCTCTCTCTCTCTCTCTCTCTCTCTCTCTCTCTCTCTCTCTGTGTGTGCGTGTGTGTGTGAATTCGGTTAAGAAATGTTTTTATTACAGCTGTAGCGAAGGAGAGTAGGAGTTGTCCAGCCGGGACTCGAACCCGGACCTTCTGGAGTAGTAAACTGGGGCTCTGACCGCTACACCAGAGAGCCAGGCTCGTCGGCATGTTAGTCAGAACATAATCCCACAACCCTAGTGATGGTCACTCCATCACAACAGCCATAATATCAAACATCACTTTGCAGTGGCATAGTACTCTCTGTGGTTTACCATAATCACAGTAGTACACCTTTAGGGTCAGATATGTTCAGATATGACCACAATCAATACTAAAGCATCAATCTAACCAGAAAACATTACTGCAATGATTGTGCTAAACTTGAAAGGATGAATTTTGCTGCATTTGTAATTTGACTTTACCATTTCTACAAATGTGTTTGGTCAAGTTGCTGTTTGCTCCATTGTGTTTTTTTTGTGTGTTTCTAATGTCTATGTGTTAGGGAGCTCATATGGTTCATACGTGTTGTGTTGCGCACCCTACTGTATGTGACAATAAGCAAGTGTTGTGTTGAGTATTCTCCCTCCTGTATGATCAGTGAGCTGGACAAGAGCAGAACAGCGAACTTAATAGAATTAACAGACGTAACCTAGCCATGCTAACTCCAACGTATGGCAGAGATGGGATTTACAGATAACTTTTGAGGCTGGCATAAAACCATGTGACCAGAGATCAACGCATAGGACAGCGCTGTTCTGTCTATGGTTCTGGTCTATATGTGTTGGGGAGCTCATATGATGTGAATTACTGTATGTGGTAATATGCAAGTGTTGACTTGTCTCCCTCCTGTGTGTCCTGGTGTGTCAGTGAGTTGGACAATAGCAAAACATGTAACCAGAGATCTATCTCTATAGATCTTTATGTGTTATGAGCCTCATGTGATGATTAACTGTATGTGGTAATGTGCCGGTGTTGTGCTAACGTGTGTCTCCCTCCCTCCCTCCTGTGTGTGCTGGTGTGTGCTGGTGTGCCAGTGAGCTGGGCTCTGCTCCCCCTCTGCTGCCCTGCCTGTCCCTCATGCTGGAGTCGGTGCTGCAGGCCGACTCGCGCCTCATGGAGAGGACCAAGGCCAAGCTCTTCTCCTGCCTCCTCTCCGCCCTGCAGATCCAGGGACTCAACGGTATGCGCGCCTGTGTGCGTGTGTGCGTGCATGCGTATACCTGACTGTGTGTACATGAGGGAGACAGAGACTGTCTGACTTTTGAGCACTGATATGAACAAGCTGAATGCTAACATTTTGATTTTGAACTCTTTGTGTGTGTTAGTCACTTTGGATGAACATGTCTGCTAAATATAATTTAGCGTAATGTACTGTGTGTGCATGTTTGCTGTTAGGTGGTGAGATTTCCCAGCTGCCGCAGCTGCTGCTGTGCGTGTGCGGCACCATTCAGGACGAGGCGCTGGCCCTGATCGACAGCACGCGTCACATGACCCAGGCGGCCGAGGTGCAGGAGGACTCCATGGAAACGGACGCGCCCCGCAACCTCCAGACGGACCAGAGAGACGGGGTGAGTCAGACACAGACACGGCACGTGGCCTGCCCTCTGGCTGGCTGGCTGTCTGTGTGTATTTCTGTCTGTTGACATGTCAACCTGTCTGGCCCGTCACACCCAGCCACACTGCCACAGGGTCAGTTTGTTCCTCCAGCTCGGGTTACTCACTTTGGTTACAGATTTTTAGCTGCGTTATCAACGTTATGTAATAACATTATACTTAACATACCAACCACTAATCAACCTGTATCCTATTGTATAGTGTAAGTACATCATTTTTTTCAATATCCACTTCTAATGAGGTCTCATAGTTATGAGAAGTCAAGGTCTCTCTTTATGTTGTATTGTCATGCATGTCTATTGCCATGCCAACCTGTCTGGCCTGGCATGGCCCAGTGCTCTCCCTCCACAACCAGTCACCCTCCCACAGGGTCAGGTTGTTCTTCTAGCTCAGGTGGCTCATTTGGGCAACACTCTTTCTTTGAAGGGGGGAATTACGTCAAAACGTTGCTCCCAATAAATTCCTAATAAAGTATTTTGCAACAATGCAGTGTGCAGATCCTTCCCCCCTTCTACATATGCCATTTTTGATTTGGCACCTGCTGATGCTTTCCTGTTGGGTGTGAGCGCCTTCCACTACACTTTGTCAACACTATTTTTGGCTTTGTTTCCTATATTGTTTAGTATTTCTGCAGTACAACATTGCACGGTACCGAGAAAAAAACTGGTATTTTGAAGTGCTACGTGGGTGAAAATCCTTTCCTTGGTTTGCTTCCATTTGGGGATTCCAGATTATCACTGGTTAAGAAAGATCTGACAGACTCATTTCCTTGGTATGTTGGTGTTTCACTTGTAGATCTGTGCCTGTTGGACAAGGTCAGGGAGCAAGTGGCTGTTATACCTATTTATATAATATATTTATCTACTTAATAGTCACAGGTATTGATATCTATTTAATATGTATTATAGCCATTTAATATTTGCAGGTGTGTGTGTTGGCGCTGCACCTGTATAAGGAGCTGTGTCTGGTGGGTGAGGACGGGGAGCAGTGGCTGTTATGTCTATTGTGTTATATATTGTATAACGTATTATTGTATTCTATATTCATATCTTTTCTGTATGTATCCCTGTGTTTAGGTGTGTGTGTTGGCGCTGCACCTGTGTAAGGAGCTGTGTCTGGTGGATGAGGACGGGGAGCAGTGGCTGCTGGTGGTGCGGAAGCTGCCGGTGCTGCCCTCGGTGCTGAGCGCGCTGGAGCTGAGCCTGCGCTCCAAGAAGAACCTCTACTTCACCGAGAGCGCCCTGCACCTGCTGCTCACGCTCGCACGCACGCCACAGGTGGGACGCACACACACACACACACACACACACACACACACACACACACACACACACACACACACACACACACACACACACACACACACACAGCTTTCTTTACTTAGTTACTTTACTTCGCTTTATTATTTTTTTTCAGGACCTTGCACAGTAATCAACATATACTGTACATGTAAATGTGCCAGATTATAGCACAATGGCTAATTTCCATCTGTTGTCCAAATAGGCAGTAGCCTGATAAACCAGCCTAAATGTGAGACTGGTGTAATTTAGTCTGGCACTGATGAACGATACATCCGAAGATTGTTGATTAGAACAATCCATTGTTTTTTCAAACCGTGCCTGTGCCTATAGGCCGGCGCTCTGACCAATCAGCGATCCTTCTCGTTGATGTGCTCCTTCAACATTTCAAGCTTCGTCGTCACTCCCTCAAAACCCCGCCCGCTTTGATTCAAAACAAATTCAAATCAAATCTCTGCGTTGTGATTGGTTTGCCAGACTCAGGGCACAGTGTTCAAAATGTTTGACCGATCCGAGGCTAGACCACTCGCAGCCGAAAAATGTTGGCGTCCAGCGGGTGGCGCTGGTTTACTAGGCTAAATACTGGTAGGTAGGCTAGATTTTGGAGAAATAGAGTACTGAAATACACCCACCACATTCAGCCTCACACATTGCCATAGACCTATACATCCTGAATGAATTCGTCTTGCTGGAGCACAAGCCACAGGTGTGTGCCCTCTCTCTCACACACATACACACAAACAAGTGTTTACACTCTAAATCAATCACATACACACTCAAATCTCGATCCCTTTCATTCACATATACACACACAAGTACCGTAAATCCTCTAATTGTGGCCTGTATTACCATACCCATTTCCGGTCTCTCTGTCGGCGGAGGTAAATTGGGGCCGGTCTCTTGTACAGGCCGGGTCTAAAAATAGAATCCATGTGTTTTTTTTTCTCCGTTTACCGGATATCTCACGTTGTTCTCAAAATCCACAACTGTAGCCTAATCATTAAGCTGGATAACATTAGACATAGTTCCTCACTCCGAAAAAGGACTCATTTGCTACTATAAAACAATGCGACAAAGACTACCGGTAGTTATTAAATGTGAGCAGTGTGTTAATATCAGCTGTGTGAGAGCGACCGCTTCGGTCAGCTTCTCTAGCTTTCCTGCAGACGCTTGTATTGGGTAACCTAGCAACAACACAAGCCCAGTATACAGCCAGAGGCAGAGGGAGCGCGCCCATACAGAAAGAGACTTTGCCTGGGTTGCAAAGTTGTGAGAGCCCTCGTCGTAAATGCATTTGGCGGTAAAACTTTTACTATGCGTTGCCAGTGGAGGAAAAATAGGAGGCACGCTACAGTATTAGACAATAATATGGCTACCTCGCTTAACATTCATTTCAGTAACGTGCTTCACATCAGGCTACGGACCGGAAATAGCAGAAATTTCATGTATATTTCCCTGACATTTGGCTGCAGCAAGAAATGGTTTGCAGTCTGGAGTAAAATAGGGAGTGAAACTGCCGCAGATATTGGAAATACGACCGTCAATGTCAATGACGTTGCGCGCATCTCGTGTCCATAAGCTAAAGGCGAGAACGAGAGGAACGACAAACAGAGGAGGGAGGGACACACGCCTCGTGAGTAAATGGGTCTCCTAGTCACTCGCACCATACCGTAACTGTTATGGTAACTGTAGCCTACCTTTTCAATAAATGAACCAATTATTTTATTGGTTCAAAATACGGTAGACACATGGTTTTATTCATTCCACTGGTAGTCTGTTTTGCTCAAATAGGAATACAGACCTGTCTCTAATTCTAGCCTCCTTCCAATTATGGCCTGGTCCAAGATTCACTTGAGTAAATACAGGCCCCGGCCAATATTAGAGGATTTACGATATGCACAAAATAAGTGCACAAAAAACACCATCCACACTGACATCTTCTTTCAACCAAGTGCAGTGGTAATGACCACACACACACACACACACACACACACACACACACACACACACACACTCACACACACACACACACACACACACACACACACACACACACACACACACACACACACACACACACACACACACACACAGTGGTGTATCGTGCACACACTGCAAACACAACACCTCCATCATTAAAGTGTCATACTACACTCATACTACACACACAGGCACATGGAAAGTAGCTGTTCAAATGTTAATGTCATAACGTGTTGTTATTGTTTTGTCCTTTAGGGGGCAGCAGCAGTTGCCGGAGCTGGAGTGCTGCAGAGCATCTGCCTGCCTCTACTCAGTGTATATGAGGGACCAACCAATGGAGCAACTCAGGTAAGTGCATGTTGCCCACTCACCTGCATATTATCACATGTGCTGTATATTAAAATCATCAAATCGGCTCTGATGAAGGCGTGCACTGCATCAAAGGGTCAGTCACCACGATAAAATAACTGAAAAGTATTCTCCAAGAGTGCTCCAGTCATCCCTGGCCCAGTCTTTCTGAAGTGGACCAGTTTGTGTTCCACTGATATTAAAGGATTGCTGTGATATGAATCTGTACTATTTTGTAAAGCATTGTTTAAACTTGTGTCGATGATCCATTTGATAACATCCCTGTCACGTGAAGCACTTTGTGGTTATTTTGTCTGTGAAAAGCAGTACATGTTTTACTTACTTGTCTTTACTTACATTACATTACATTACACTTAGCTGATGCTTGCATCCAAAGCGACTTAAAGATATTACAGGGTATTTGTTACAGTCACTGGAGCAGTGTTGAGATTGAGGTGCCTTGTGCAAGCCAGCCATAGAGGGAGGATGGGATGGGATGGGATGGGATTGGTGAGGGAGGGGATTGAACTTGCAACCATGTGATCTACAGTGCAACTCTGTAACCGTTACACTGGTTGCCTTCCCTTATATCCTGAGTGCGTCTTAATATGCGACCTTGCCTCCTCCACTTGCGCTTGTCTCCTCGTCCGGCCTCCTGGCCCCTCCTCCGTGGAGAAAACGATAAAGTTTCCCAGCTGTCAGCCTAGCCACAACAACTTTTGAGGGACTGTTTTTCATTCACCATCCCAATTGCAAATGAGAAAAAGACTCTACAATTGAGCTTTTGCAAGATATTGAAATATAATGCTGTTGTCAGTGATGTCATCATGACGAGAAGCAAGTGGAGGAGGCAAGGTCGCATATTAAGATGCACTCCCTGTCTTATCTCCGCTTGGTGTCAGCAGGCGTTCTCTCGGCGTGCCCAGGATGCCCCCTGTTGGCCTGGCGTGTACCGGCTGTGTATGTGCCTCATGGAGTCCCTGCTCAAGACGCTCCGATACAGCTTCATCAACGAGGCCCTCGACTTTGTCGGCGTGCACCAGGAGCGCATCCTACAGGTCAGTGTGGCTTTGTGTCCGTCTGTCTGTCTGTCTGTCTGTCTGTCTCTTCCTCTTCCTTCCTCCCTCCCAAACACTTAATCATATTCCATCGATTAGTTGAAGTTATGCACTACATAAGTTTTTTTTTTTCTCATCCGTTTATGACCATTTGTAACTCTCTGCAAATATATGCTCTATATGAGATTATATGTTAGTTTGACCACAATTAGTGAAACCACAAAGTTTATTTTAAACACATGCCTTTAAGTATTTCAAACAAAGCTCTTAAATTTTTCTGTGGCTGTAAATTAGTTGTAAATTGATGCTTTGCTGTCAGCTGTTCTTGTTTGTTGACCTGGTGCCCCACACTTCACTCTTCAATATACCCTGTAGATTTCCATGCCACGTTTTGGTGTTAACTCACCAGTTTAATTCTAACTCAGCAGAAATAAAACCCCATTCATTTTCAATGGGGGTTAATTTCTGGTGATTTAGAATTAAACTGGTGAGTTAACACCAAAACGTGGCATGGAAATCTACAGGGTATATTGAAGAGTGAAGTGTGGGGCACCAGGTCAACAAACAAGAACAGCTGACAGCAAAGCATCAAGGATATCTGGGCTTCCATAACTCCCATGCACTGTTTTTGCCATTGACTTGTTAAACGCATCATGGCCATTATGAAGACAGAGAAAGTCCTAACCAAGTATTGACCATTGCATGTTATGTAGAAAGTACCAAATTTCAACTGATTTAATGTGACCCGAATTTTGATGAAGAAAAATGTGATTTAATAACAATATTCTAATGCTGCGAATTCCCCAATTCATGTTTTTTTTTGAGCTGGAAGGCTAACATATATAAAAAGAAAAAAAAAGAATGATTGGAATAGTTAAAAAACTGGGCCATGAATCTACAATCCATGACAGTTTAACATTATTGATGGAATTATGGAAATAAATCAA
Organism: Engraulis encrasicolus; assembly: GCF_034702125.1. Classification (NCBI taxonomy): domain Eukaryota; kingdom Metazoa; phylum Chordata; class Actinopteri; order Clupeiformes; family Engraulidae; genus Engraulis; species Engraulis encrasicolus. Next base: position 50,616,225 of record NC_085867.1, read on the forward strand.
CTTTTTCATGCTATTCTAATAAAAAGGCCTGGAGCTGTATAAGATGGCTTGATTTGTGTAGTATTTGAATGCAGGACTGATGGTGCTGTGTCTTGCGTGTCAGGTGCTGTATTGATGATATTACGTAATACGTAGTGTCTGATGTCAATGTGGTAACGCGTGTGTGTGTGTGTGTGTGTGTGTGTGTGTGTGTGTGTGTGTGTGTGTGTGTGTGTGTGTGTGTGTGTCTTGTCTCTAGTGTTTGAACGCGGTGCGGACGGTGCAGTCTCTGGCGTGTCTGGACGAGGCGGACCACACGGTGGGCTTCCTGCTGCAGCTCTCCTCCTTCACCAAAGAGTGGCAGTTCCACCTGCCCCAGCTGCTCAGGGACATACAGGTACTTACTCTCCCCTAAACACTCACTCACACAGCCAGTCAATGTATCTCACGCATATTGAGTTGATAATAGGAGTCTGGGAGTAAGCCTTACATATGGGAATCTGGTAATATTTAAAGAATTTAAATGAAAGATTTTAAGCTCTGAAAGGTTGTGCCCAATTGACACATGCATACAAGCCCTACCCCCTCTAAGCCTGCTAAGCAGACATGGTCCTTATTTTCTTGTGGCGCGTCACATTTCATCCCTCAAACACTGACATGTTAACAACACAGCGCGGTATGTGAAATGCTTGCTTACACTCGTTTGTGTGTGTGTATGTGTGTCTGCTCTCTGTAGGTGAATCTGTGCTACTTGTGCCAGACGTGTACATACCTCCTCCACAGCAAGAAGATGCTGCAGCACTACCTCCAGGTAAGGACAACTGAACCAGCAACATCCATGCTCAGTATCTGTCCATCTGTCTCTTGCTTTCGGAATCACTATCTGCCACACACACATCCGCACAGGGTCAGAGATGCATAGCATACAATCAGAGTTGTATAAACTAAAGTAGAAGATGGATGTAATTGCAACACCAGTAATTTGATATTACACAGATATGATATACAGCTATGTAACACCACACTACTAGTATTGTAATTACATCCGTAACAGTACTTCTACTCCTACATGATACAACTCTGCATACCATCATTTACACATAGCAAATCATCAAATCAGTGTCCCCTATGAGCAATGGGATTGGGGCGCTTGCTGTAATTCTGTCTCAGTGTATCAGACGTACTGTACTACAAGGACCAATGTTCTGAAAGGACGGCTTAACCTCTATCCTGTGTCCTCTGTTCCCTGTTCCCCAGGCTAAGAACGGAGAAGCCCTCCCTCCAGGTCCCATGGCCTCCAGGCCCCAGAGAGCGGCAGGGGGCCAGGCTGCCTCTTCCTCTTCCTCTTCCTCTTCCTCTTCCTCCAAGGCCGCTGAGGAGCGGGAGGAGGTGGAGCTGAAGGCCGTGCAGGTGGTGCAGTGCAGCCTGCTCAAGATCCTCAGCAAGACCCTCAACACCCTGCAGCACTTCACACCTGACTGCTGCCAGATACTGCTCGACCAGGTACACACACACACACACACACACACACACACGCAGAACACCCTTAAAGGGGTATGCCATCATGTCGCTAAGCTAGTGAAAGTCAATGGATCCGTGTAGCATGCTACAATGCTACACGGATCCATTGACTTTCACTAGCTTAGCGACATATTCCCTCTTTTAACGTGTCTTAAAGCAAGACAATGCTTAACATGAAAAATAAGACACTTTACCACCTTTATAAACCCTGGCCAACGATTTTAACTGTATTAAGCCCCAAAATAGTGGCATACCCCTTTAATGCTTTGCCATTACTCCCATTTCAACATTATCCACAGCAATCATGACGCATGAGAATGTCCGCTGTTGCTCTGGCTTACATGCACACCAGATTGTGATTAGTTAAGCCAGTGTTTCTCAACAGGGGTGCCGCGGAAACGTGGCTGATAAATAAATGATGTAATATAATACATATTTGTCTAAATTGATAAGTTAATGCTAGTCAGTGGAATCTTTCATCTGCCATTTACGCACAATAAAGTAAATATAGGTCGCCCCAGTCAGCTGCAACTTCGAACGTAGGTCATGTGACGTCTCCAGATGTGTTACTTTCCTAAGCTTGTGTGGTATCGGATGCGATGCCATGTTACGGCTTGTTGGTTTGGGGTGCCTTGACATTTTTCATGATTTGAAAGGGTGCCTCGCTGAAAAAAAGTTTGAGAAACACTGAGTTAAGCAATAGGGATGCACATTAATTTAATGTCATTATTTAATCCAAAGGTGATTGACATGTTCCCATTCTTCACACCCACTTTGTCATGCCCATTTCACCTGGATCTCTCGCCAGTCGAGTTGGCCATTAATTTCAGTAAAATTCTTTAAATTGATTAATGTATCGATTAATTGTTGACATCCCTAGTAAGCGATTGAGGGGTTAAAAAAATAGCACAGCTGCCTCTGAAATGCATACACACCCATGCGACACATTACATACGTAAATTGAATACGAATTGAAATAATATCTCTTCTCTGTTTTGTGTTTGTAGTGTATGGACCTGGCCGAGTACAGGAGTCTGTTTGTGTTGAGTTTCTCCCCGGCTCTGGACTCGGACTCTGCCCCTTCCTTTGGGACCCTGCTGGCCTCCATCAATGTAGCACTCACCATGCTCGGAGAGGTACAAACACAACTACAAAGTAGACACACGTATCTTTCTCGCTCTCACTCTCTCTGTGTCACTCGCTGTCTTTCTTCATTAATTTAAAGTTGCTTTTATTTATCATTAAGGCCAGTAGAACATCTCCTGTATTTGCTTAAAGGGACACTGTGTGAGATTTTTAGTTGTTTATTTCCAGAATTCATGCTTCCCATTCATTAATGTTACCTTTTTCATGAATACTTACCACCACCATCAAATTCTAAGTATTCATTTTGACTGAAAATATTGCACTTTTCTTACTTGAAAAGGGGGATCTTCTCCATGGTACGCCATTTTGAATTTCCAGAAATAGCCATTTTTAGCTGCAAAAATGACTGTACTTGGGCCATACTAGAAAATATTACTTTATTACTTCATAAACTTTCATGATAAGATCAAATTTGGCAAAAGGCAGCCCAGTTTCAATTCGCAGCATAATTGCAGTACCTTTTTTGACCATTTCCTGCACAGTGTCCCTTTAAGAAAAAACAGACATTCATTTAGATTGAAATTTGGAATAAATATTAAGAATTTCAACATGCATTGACAGCCATTGTGGGATGGAGGAAAATATAAAAAATGAAGGGAATGTGGAACAAGGGGAGTGGAGGTCGCTCTCATGTAGCCATTGTGTAACAGCTGAGTCATCACCCCCACTCACACACACACACACATGCATTACAGTACTGTACACACGAATCGTATGTTTATGAATCTGACACAGACCAGATGGTACACTGCACCAGAACTAATTTGTGTGATGTGTGTGTAGGTGGAGAAGAAGAAGGAGCCGGCATCTGCTGTTTCCTCAGAGGACACACAAGCACTCAAGTAAGTTACAGGCCGAGGAGAGAGAGTGTCTCAAGATAAGATAAGCCTTTATTGTCTCCTTCAATATTGCCTCTTTAACTCACTTGATGCCAGTGATGCCTAAGCGTGCCATTTCAGATCCTAACATTCGGTGCCAACAATGTTAAAGTGCATCGATTCTGTTTTTTGATTGTGTGGTGTTGACCTGGGCATAACAAATTAAATTTTCTGTTGGCGTTGGAAAAACACCCAAAATGCTGAATATGCTCTGGAACGGTTGCAGATTCCAAAATGACGGCATCTTCTGAGTTAAATGCTTTGAATCATGTTTGATGAGAGAGTGCCATTGACAAGGCATAATGGACAAAGTCAAAAACAAGAAACATGTATGGGATAGTCCAGCTGACATTCATCCACACCCACACAAACGATTGATATGGCACATAACCCTTAATATTGCACCTTAAAAGCATCCAAGGCATATTCTTGACTGGAGGAAATTTAGGTTTTGTACGGTCTGTGTACTTCTCTCATTCTTGTCTTTCTCTCGCCCACTCACCCCCTATCTCACCAATCTCTTGACTCTCACCACCTCACCCCTCTCTCTTGCTCTCTTTCTCTCTCTCTCTCTCTCCTCCCCTTAGGTCTCTCCTGATGTTCACCATGGAGAACTGTGTGTGTGTGCTGATCTCCCAGGCCGTGCGCTGTCTGAAGGACTCCAGCGTGCCGCCCAGAGACAAGCAGAGGCTCAAGCAGGAGCTCAGCTCTGAACTGGTACTGACCACTAACCATCACTGCATTTAACATGACATAGCATTATTATATTTATTAGCATGTGGTTGTATTTAAAACAACTTGGGGGGTGGGGGCAGCATTGTTAGCAAATAGCAACATTTGAAGTGTGGGGAATAGATAAGGCGGTATACAAGTATTAAAAGCAAAACCGTGTACAGCAATAGACAAGCAGAACAAGCAATGCAGAGCACAGTGTGGGGGAGTACATTTTCAGTTTTGTTCAACACACACACACACACACACACACACACACACACACACACACACACACACACACACACACACACACACACACACTCTCTCACACACACTTGATTTATCTGTCTGCGTTTACAGTCTTTTGCCCTAAAAAAGAGGGAGCTCTGCAAGAGCCAGTAGTGAGAGGCAGTTTAATATTCAGAATCCTTTGATGATGCATTTTTGTGCAGATCCCTCTTTAGATCATTTTTATTGTCTTCCAACTCTTTATTTATTGTGGACTTCATAAAGAGTCAACTCCTGTGTGTTTCTACTGTTGCATTCCTCTGAATACTGGAGCAGCTGGGGAGAGTCTCTGAGATTAGTCTGCAGGCTGGGATGTGATTGAAAGCCAAGGATGCTTTTAATGCTGATCACTCCCTTATTTCTCTCTCTCTCTCTCTCTCCCTCCCCCCTTTATCTCCTCCAGAGCACCCTCTTCTCCTCCCTCTCGCGTTTCTTCCGCCGTGGTTCCCCCTCCTCCCCGGCCAGTGGCCTGCTGCCCTCTCCCCAGACCAAGCCGGCCGCCCCGGGCCTCAAGGGTCCCGCCGAGGGCCAGGAGCCCCTGGTGCAGCTGGTACAGGCCTTCCTGCGACACATCCAGCGCTAGTCCTGTTGACACCACAACCAACATCATTACAAAACCTGCACGGCATGCTGGGTGAAGAAGACCCAACACCACACACCATCCACCGCCTCATATTGAAGACCAATAACAAAAGGACCTCACATCCCGCCTCTCACCCCCACAGAGCTAAGCAAGTCCCTTCACCTCACCTCACCTCACCTCAGCTCATGAGTCACACACCTCATACAGCATGAGTCATGGAGCCATTGGAGGCATTATTGTGTTGGGAGCTTTAGTGCTCCCTCCTGGCTGTGGAGGAACTCTAGTTTCAGGGAATGTGGAAGGAGAGGGATGGGATGGGATGGGATGGGATGGGTCCGTGTAGGCTGAGGTGCTTATGGGGTTTCCTCTGGTGCCAAAGCGCATGTGTTTTCTGTTAGAACAGTTGTGTGTGCGTGCGTTTGTGTGTGTGTGTGTGTGCATGTGTGCGTGCATGTATGTTTGTGTGTTCGTATGAGAGGAAGTGGTGCACAGACCAAGATCACTTTTTTGGAAAAAAAAAAGCCTCAATATGGAAATGTAAGGGATTACTGTTTTCCAACGACTTACACACAGTCAAGGACACGTACTACACAACAAAAATATGTACAGATATGTATATCCACCTTTTGCTTCACACCAATGTCTTGGACATGCCTAGTTTTATAGGCTGCATTTTAACACCTTTACGTATCCTTCATGTGTAATGACCATTTCAACGCTTATAACCAGTCGGGAGAGTGAAGTTGTACCAACACACCTGTCCCCATGTACATTGAAAGAAGAGAGGATGGAAGGATGCCTTGTGACAGTACTGTATTGCTGTTTGTCTTTGAATGTTTCTTAACATTTTCTTGGAAGGGGTCTGCATAGGTATGTCATGTAACGGCCGTTAGAATGGCATGACCCATGTCAGGAACATAAAGGATGTTTATGATGCCCAAGAAGCGAATGCCACATTGACAACAGTCATAAACAATAATAATGTGTCATGACTGTTCCTGATGTCTGTCATGTCATTCTCATGCACGTTACATAAAACCCTTATGTAAACCCCTTCAAATAAAGTGTTACCAAGTGTTTTTCTCTTTAATCGTTTTGCCTTTATCACTTCTCTGAAACACAAGTACAGCCGGCCACATTTCACTGGTGGTGGTGGTCTAACTATACTCTTATATATTTTTCTGTATCTATTGTGTGAATGGGTTTGTGTGGTTGTGTGCTACCGGAAGATGTAATGCTGAAAGAATGATGACAAGCATGATATTGAAGTTTGAAAAGTGGACTTCTTTTGTTACAGTATGTTTATACAAAAAAATAAACATTTTTTATAGAGCAGATCCCAGACTACAGCTTATTTGTTAAAAAAAATATTTTAAAAAGCATCAGGGAAATTATTCATATACAATGGTTAGTTTCTGTCTGTCTAGCTCTACAGTATGCTTCAGATACTTTTTTTTTTTAAAGTTGTCATGTCACGACGTAAAAATGGGAGTGATTGGAACTGGGTTAATGTTATCAGACTTTTCCCTTACCTGAGAAGAATGAAGGCATCCTGTGAATGTTTTTGAATACGGATATACACTTACTGGCCACTTTATTAGGCACATACATCCAACTCCTCATTGACGCAAATTTCTAATCATCAAATTACATTGCAGCAACTCTGTGCATTTGGGCATGTATACATGGTCGAGATGATTTGCTGCAGTTCAAACCAAGCATTTGAATGGGGAAGAAATGCTTTTACATGCATTTATTTTTGCATTTTCCATCTGTACCAAAGTAATGGGCTTTGAAGCCCTCGCCTTCGAGTGGTTTGGATTAATGATATAGAGATTTGTTCAGAAGTGAGCTAGAACTTAGGCTTAGTTAACTATCATCTGCCTTTAAATATGTGTCTAATGGTAAATGTTACCATATATTTTTCAGGACAAAGGGCTGACATCCATCCAATAGATAGTACCCAAGTTAATCACTTACCACATCAGTTTGACACATACCATTTATTAAACACAAACATTAGGCAAATACAAAAGACGGCATTAGAAGATCAACAGAGCACATGACGTAGTGTGTTTGAGTATTCCTTTTAGTCTGCTCCCTCAGTGGACACGGCGGCCACCGCGCTGACGTAATATGGACCCTCCCTCAGATACGCCCTGAGACGCAGTGTATTCTGGGAACCGAGCAGCTCCTGCGTGGTGGGCGAGGTCACCAGTGCCCCGACCAGCTCGAACTTAGCATCCTTCCCTTCCTTGGTCACGCCTGACGACCGGTCCACAATCCACTCCAGGAAACCTGGAGTCTGCACCATCATCCTTTGGCCCCAAGCCTGGCTGCCAATGGCCTGGAAGAGACACACAACGATTGACTCATCTTGTTGCTTCAAACACAATCACATACCTGGGGCCTATACTAAGAAGCTGGTTCAGTAGTAAACCAGATTAAGAGGTAAATCACCTAATAGAAGAGACCGGAGATCTCATTTTCCCAACAAATTGAGGACACTGGGACTCTTATTAGATGATTCACCTCTTAACGTAACCTGGTTTACTCCTGAACCAGCTTCTTGGTATACCCCTCTGCAATGACCTGTGAAACACAATAGCAACATTTTATAGCAACATCAATGCTTGCTGCTCCTTCACACTGCGTGCCGTTTTTGAACAGGACAGTTAATTTCACTGCATATTATACGGAAGTGTCTTTTTCTTTAAAGAAAACCAGTATTCTCGACGATTGAACTGTCATCTACGTTACAGCTCAGTATGTGACCTAGAACTGATTTTACTGAATGAGTTCAAGTTGCAGGAGATCCCTCACCCCTCTAAAATGTATTGCTCTTGCAAAAACTGGTATGTGTTCATCAAGCTATAAAGACATAGACTAAACAGTCCTGACCAACAGGGAAAAATGATCCCTGAAACTGAGCGAGATCAGGAAGCAATATACATTTGAGGACCCCCCCCCAAAAAAAAAAACAAACAAAAAAAAAAAACGCTATAGTATAATAACTATAATACTGTTTGGGGGGGATCTCTTTCTCGACTGACTTGCGCACACACACACTCACAGTGAAGACCCGTAAGGCGCAGCAGTGTAGCTCTGGGAAGGGTTGTGTGCTGATGGTACGGAACATCTCCATGGGCTGCGAGCTCAGCGAGCAGAACCAGCTCTCTGTCAGAACACACAGATCCTCCGTCTGATCCTCACTCTGGAACAGCACACGCGCACACACACGGCACCAGCCCAGAAATACAATTATGTCAGCCCAAAGTATACACTACAAGCCTTCCACATGCACTTTATTCAAATTAAAACATTTTTCTGATCACATATAGTGTAGTGTACAGACTCACACTTACGGGGAGAGAGAGGAGGAGTGCAATGGCATCGATGCACCGCACACGTAGATCATTTGGTCCATCTTGGGCAATATGACTCATTCTTTTCAGCACAGCTTTGAACTTCTCACCTACCACACACACACATTTACATGTAGCCGGGGAGCCAAACTCTCAAAAGTGCTTTAAAATGGGAGGAACCTGACATGGCCTGCCATACTTTTTATTTGTGATTTTTTTGTTAGTTCTATCCCTTAGGACAAATAATTGGAGGGTCTGCTCGGGCGGAAATATCGCGAAAAAAGGTTGTGCCTATTTTAATGTATGTACCCTTCATTTTTCGAGAGAAATTTCTGAAAAATGAAAAATGACCTGAAATCCTTGGTGACTTAGGTAAGCTGTCAATAAAGGCTTTCCAGGTGCACAGGACATACATGCTGACAACATTCAATTGAAAAAATATTTTTAAATCACATTTCAATAGGGTTTTGACTCAATTTTATGCTTCAAAATTAGGCGTTTTTTCACTTTTTTGCTATATTTTCATCTTTACCTCATTGGCAATCAAGCAAATTTCTGAAAGCAAGCAAATTTCTGAAAAATGAAAAATGTCTGAAATCCTTGGTGGCTTGGGTAAGCTGTCAATAAAGGCTTTCCAGGTGCAAAGGACACATCTACTGATGATATCCAATAAAGAAAATATTGTTAAACCACATTTGTATATGATTTTGGCTCAATTTTATGACCTAAAATTAGGCGTTTTTTCACTTTTTTGCTATATTTTCACAATTACTTCATTGGCAATCAAGTTTTTCTTCATGTTTTGACATCAAACAATATGCCATTCTTTTTATTAAGCAGTATACTGACTCCACAGCAAAAAATAAATAAAAAATACAACCAAAATCAATGGATCTGTGTGATTTCACCTCTTGTTGGTGATCAATAGGCCCGGAAACTCAATAGGATTTCCGGCTACAATCAAAATGCTGAAAAGCACACTGTATACTTAGCAATGACATACATCCTCTCACACACACACACACGCACACAAGTAATCTGGGGATTCTACAATGATTTGCATCCCAGGTGACACCCCCCACAACGTATGTACTACTACGTACAGTACATCACCCGTACACTCTGTACATACTTTGTGGATGTAACAGTGAGCTATTTTCACAGAAGGGGGAGACCGCAGAATTGCACAACTACCATTCAACACCTTCTGCCATCTGCAGGCACAGTAACCCAGAGGAAAGCCTAGACTACTCTCAAAATTCTGAAAGATACACTGTGTGTACTGTTGAGTAGAGTACATTAAGGTCTCTAGCAGCATAAAAAAATAGATATGCAAAACATGATACATATTATTGCACAACATATTTAACATGTAACACGCATTTAGCCATAAGGCATTTCACACAACTACACACATACTGTTCTGTAATACACATCCTATACACACAGCACCTATACATACAGCAGTATGCCATGGAGATGAGGTTCTAGCGATTAAATGCCCATTCATTACTGTACCAGGAATAAGCTCACTTATAGCTTGAAAGTTGTGGGCCCTCATCTTCCAGAGGGTGGGGTAACCATAATAATATGTATCAAATTCAGGCAGGCAAAAAATGCATATGGTGCATATTATAAGGTCACACTCAATCTGCAATATCTGGACTTTTTCCATCTAGTGTTGCTTTAAGTTTTTACCAAGGTATTGTATGATGGTAGAATTTGAACACTATGTAAAGCCTTCTCCAACCAACCTCAAGAATCTGAATGAGAGATCTAAACTCTGAGGAGGCTAATACCAATTGTGTTCCCTGAACCAATAGGTGCAACAACTTGTTTCTAACTTCTTAAAACTTGTTTAAAGAAATGACCATATAAGGTCATATAAAATATGCTAGTCTGTTTGAGGGGTTAAATAATTTCCACCAACAGTCACTGAAATACTTTGTATTTGGAAAGCTGAATCAGTATGCAATTATGTCAATGTATTTAAAAAAAACAGACATATTTCAAGATTAATTAGGCTCAAATTATTAAACCATGGTTCAGGAAGCGTGAGCGATCATTGTTACACATGGATTGGCCACCACAGAGTCTAGACCTCAGCCTCACTGCTCTTTGGGATATGCTGGAGAAGGTGTTACATAGTGTCCAGACTCTACCATCATCAATACAAGATCTTGCATTGGTGAAAACTTGGTGAAAGTAAGTCCAGACATTGTATACATTTATTAAGACAATACAACACCAAATTTGTATCATAATTTAAGAAAAGGGTGGTCATACAACACAACAGTGTGTGAGACCTTTCCAATGCTGACGTTTTAGACCACACTGTGTAGAACCCTTTCTGATAGAGTGGAGGGGTGGTTCTCCTTTTGTCAAGCACTGTCTCCTTAGTTTGTATGGAATTCCGCTGCAGCTAGTTGGTCCGGCACCAAGTTATCCACCTGTCGCCTGTATTCCCCATCCTACCCACCCTTGATACACCTCACAATTGCAGTGTCATTATGGAAACTTGCATGTGGTAGGTATAGCAAAAGCATGTGGTAGTGCTGTAGCAAAAGTAGGTGGTATAGGGTGAACAACACCAAGGAGAACACCATTCCTTGTGGCACTCCAGTGCTGCTGACCACAGTTTGTGATGTAAGGTCATTTAGTCTGATGTACTGGGGTCATTTATCCAGGTCACCAGAGCTGTATCCACCATCTGCAGAAGTTAGTCTCTCAGCAAAAGTGTCTAGATGTTTGAAGCACTAATAGAGAAATCAAAGAACATTATTCTCACTGTCTCCTTTGCCCAAGTGAGAATTTTCCCTATGTAGCAGTTACAGGATAACGTCCACAACTCTCACATTATCCTGATAAATAAACTGTATGGAATCCAGAGCATGGCAAACCTGGGTTTTCTTTCTGTTGAGCAGCAGTGCCCACTCAAATGTTGTCATTATGTGAGAGCAGCTGGTCTGTAATCATTGTTGTGTTGCTTTTTGGGGACTGGTAAGAGAGAAGAGGTCTTCTACTGTAGGCACCATCTACAGGTGCCTTACCCGTTTGTAGACTCTTGTTGAAGATGTCTTGCAGTGGCTCAGCTACCTCTTTTGCACATGTTTTACATAATATTACAGGCTTGAGGACCAAAAGGGATACATGTACATCACACAGTACACACAGTACATCAATACTTCACAACAGCATACTTTCATACAGTAGCCTACATACAGTACATATAAACAGGGAAGCTAATGGCACTTATACCAGTGTTCCCAGCTCATAGACATGTCCCTAACAGAGCTATGACCTGGATCAACTAATTGCGCTATCAGTTTCAGCCATCAGGATGCAGGATGCACCACAGATATTTTGTGGCATTTGCTACTCCCAGCTCTTAGATAGATAGACAGGAGGGAACTTTAATCACAGTATCACACTCTTCCTAACATTGTTATTAATGTCAAACTCTACCTCATAATCAGAACAGATATAAAGGAGCTGTTGGAACTAACTCTTACTTGGAGATAGAATGGTAAGGTTGGCTGCATATAGCAAGTGATTAGTTAACACCAACTATCACCAACTATAAAACTTGTTTGTCATACCTCATTTCATCCATATAAGCATTGAATAAGGCTGGAGATAAAAAAAATCCCCCGTCATACCCCGTTGATGATGTGTAGAGAGGATGTTTGCCCATTTAACATGCACATACACAAATTTGTACCAAACTACTGGGAACTCCCCCATGCAGATGTTTCAGCAGCTGCAGAACAGACCAATCAGTGGACTCAAAGCAGTATTTCAGCGCTTCTTCTGCTTTTGGTGTCCACATCCTGACAGTGCGTGTGGTTGATAGTACTAATCTCTGGTAGAGGCATCCCAGGGATTTTCTGAGCTGTTGTCATCACATGCTGGAGGGCCTACTTGTCCTCTGATGGCACAGATGTGGAAGCTGACCAACAGTGGCTTCAGGATTTGGTAGCCCATCAGTTTCTTCTGGCCTTGCTGACCACTGAGGCCATGTGAATACTCCAGGACACGTCCTCCAGGGATTTAAAGCTGCTGACCCTCTCCACCACTGTATGAGTCACCAGAGGGGTCTGTGACTTCTGTGATTGTTTTTGTGAAAGTCCACAATGATTCCCTTGTTGTTTTTGGAGTCCAATAATAGTAATTGTCGTTACACCACGGCGGAAAATGTTTTGTCTTGTTCCTGTAGTATGTCTTGTCTTCATTCATAATTAGTGCGACAACGTGTCAGCAAATGAGGAGAAAGAGGCAGTTGTGGGTGGATAGGGTGTAGAGCAGAGGGCTTAGCACACACCCTTGAGGTGTGCTGGTGTTGATAACAAGAGGGAGCAGTTAGAGAGGAAATCCACAGTACATGATGGTTGTACAGTCTCAGATAGTGGGGTTTAGAACAAAGACTCTACGGCTGGATGGTGCTGGAGGCCAAACTGTGGTCCAAAAATGTGCATATGTGTTCCTCAGCTCCATGTTCTCCAGTAGTGTATGAAGCATGTTGGCGATGATGTCATATGTAGAATAGGGCTGGGTAAAATAATCGAGTTAATCGATAATCGATCGAATCGAATCGAAATTCACATAATCGATTCACAGGGCACAAAATCGATTTTTTTGGTTCTTTTTCTTTTTGTTCTTTTTGTTTAATTTAGGTCTATGGAAAATACCCAGTAGGTATTAGTCAATTAGGCCTAGGCCTACTTATTACAAATTAGCAATCTGTTAACACTGTCAAGCCACAGCCCATTGACATTTTTATAAAAAAAATAGGCAACAGCATCTTTTGGGGGAAATCCTGGCACCAAGAAGGGAACAGATTGAATCGATTCGGAATGAATCGAATCAAATTGAATTGTGATTAATCGATGTGTGTGTGTGTGTGTCTCTCTCTCTCTCTGTGTGTGTGTGTGTGTGTGTGTGTGTGTCTCTCTCTCTCTCTGTGTGTGTGTGTGTGTGTGTGTGTGTGTGTCATATTGCTCAGTATTCAGCATGCATTTCAGCATTTTGATTGTAGGCTGAAATTCTATTGACTTTCTGGGCCTGTTGATCACCAACTAGAGTTGGATTTTCAGGGTTTTTGCTGTGGTATCACTATACTGCTTAATAAAAAGAATGGCATATTGTTTGATGTCAAAACATGAAGAACAACTTGATTGTCAATGAAGAAATGACGAAAATATAGCAAAAAAGGTGAAAAAACGCTTAATTTTACGTCATAAAATTGGGCCAAAATCATGTACAAATGTGGTTTAACAATATTTTCTTTATTGGATATCATCAGTAGATGTGTCCTTTGCACCTGGAAAGCCTTTATTGACAGCTTACCCAAGCCACTAAGGATTTCAGGTCATTTTTCATTTTTCAGAAAATTCTCTCTAAAAATGAAGGGTACATACACTACAGTCATTGCAGATCCATTTATTTTGGTTGTATTTTCATAGTTTTTGTTGTGGTATCACTATACTTCGTAATAAAAAGAATGGCATATTGTTCAATGTCAAAACATGAAGAAAAACTTGATTGCCAATGAGGTAAAGATGAAAATATAGCAAAAAAGTGAAAAAACGCCTAATTTTTAAGCACAAAATTGAGTCAAAATCCTATTGAAATGTGGTTTAAGAATATTTTTTCTATTGAATGTTGTCAGCATGTATGTCCTGTGCACCTGGAAAGCCTTTATTGACAGCTTACCCAAGCCACCAAGGATTTCAGGTCATTTTTCATTTTTCAGAAATTTCTCTCAAAAAATGAAGGGTACATACATTCAAATAGGCACAACTTTTTTTCGCGATATTTCCGCCCGAGCAGACCCTCCAATTATTTTTCCTAAGGGATAGAACTATCCAAAAAATCACAAATAAAAAGTATGGCAGGCCATGTCAGGTCCAACCCAATTTTGGGACTTTGGCTCCCCGGCTAATGTCACTTCATTTCAAAAGTATGCATACAGAGTAATACTGTACTCATAACTAAACACACTAAAACAACCTGACACCAATGAAATCTATTATTCACACACAGCGTGAAACACAAATGAATGTCTATACTATACACTGCATTTCTGCCACTCTGTACCTCTCCACACTTGGTTTATTATTACTTTGTATGTCCCCTGTTGTAAGTTGATTTTGGATAAACGTGTCTGCTAAATGTCATGCAATGTAATGCATTTTGTTCTATTAAAAACCTCCTCAGCAGCGCGCGCACATACACACACCTGTTTTGTGCAGGACCTGTTTGCCCTCCACAGTGGCTCCCAGGGCTCCAACGGTGTCAAGGGCGACGGTGGTGTGTGTGGGGTCGGGACCCAGCAGCATCTCAAAGACCGTGCTGAGGAACGCCGGGTAGCACTCACACACCTGCTGTGGGCCCTCCAGCAGAGCCAGCTTACCAAAGAACTTCACCAAGCCTGCCACACACACAGGTAGAATAGAAGAGACCTCTACAGTATATTTAACTATCATCACCTGCTCAAGCATAATTCTAGTCTTTTGCCCATTCAAATGCACACTGCATACTCTGCAAAAGGAAAGTTAAGATCTAAGCTTCATCATCCACATACTGTAATATCTGGTGTTTATAATACATCCTAAGAAAAATACTGAAATATAAACTATGTCAGCATGAATGCTTTTTTTTTTTCTGCCATCTACAACTAGCCCACCCACCTGGTAGGTAGAGGCTGCTGAAGGGGTCTTGCTCGGCGGCGATGATCATGTTGGAGAGGCGCTCCATGGTGCCCTGCTGGGACAGGTACTGGCGGCCATGCTGGAACTCTGCCAGGTGGGTCACTGTCTCTATGGCAGTGGCCCTGGAGGAGGGGGAAAGAATAGAAGCAAGTAGGGCTGTCACGATACTCTCAACTCACGATTCGGTTCGTATCAAGATTTTTGACCTGCAGTACGGTGCAATACTAGCCAGGCCACGCCCTCCTAGTGTCGCAACACCTTCTGCGTTGCTCCTAGTCAGGCCAAGAGCAATGCAAATATTGTTTCTGATCTCCCGAAAAATCGGGAACTCCACCCACTTTGTCTGACACCAGTCAACCAGTAGCAAGGGGGGCAGGCCAACCATGCCATTTGAGATTAATTGATATGCTCTTGGTCAGACCAAGTCCCGAAGAGATTTGAAAGTCAATGATAATCAGGCTAGTGCGATACATCCCACGATGTCACATTTGCCAACATTATAAAATGAAATTATGAGTAAAAACTATGATAGTTTGTAGGTAGAATATGTTACAAGAGGCTACTACTAATTTTAAAAGTTTAAATTTTTGAGTTTAAAGTTTAAAACCTGGAAGCACTGTCACTTCATATCATGTGGTTGTTTTCTGGGCTGATGGGTAACAAAACTTTAATAAGGCGTATCACGAGATACAGTATCATGCCTGTGTATCGCGATTTCTCTGTACAATATCATTACAGCCCTAGAAGCAAGTAAAGCTAGCCTGGTCCTGACCATCCCATAATACTACCATTTCATTTCGTATTTATGGTCTGGCATTTGTTTGCTCTGAAGCGATTGTAGGAAGCAGGAAGTTTGCACTCAGTTATGGTTTGAAATTATTGGACACCTCTCACCCAATCGCTGGCAGTTACTCAACAACAACATAGTGCAGACCAATGGCTCTGGCGCAGATGTGTACGTCATTGTCACGAGCGTCCTCCTCCTTTTGCCCCCACGTGGGGGGCGTATTCAATTATTGGCTGTTTTCTGGGGGGGCGTTGCGATCAAAATTCTACTGCTCCAGGCACTCCACAGAGAAGCACGGCCAGACTGCAGTAGTGGAGCCAATCCTTTGGCGGAAGTACGTAGGATGGCTCGCGAGGCTAAAGTAAAGCCACACTTACTGTATTTCTATTGTGCTTTTCATAGACAAAACTGTCACAATGGGCATTGCAGTAACAGGATTAAGAACCCAAAATGCCATAAAAAAACAGTAGTATGGAAGACGTAAAACGTACTAATACATGATAAAAAAAGACATAAATATACTTGATAATACTGTATTTCTGTAGTGTAGTATATGCACAGGTAACATGCTTCACATCAATAGGAGCAAAACAAAATTTGTTCCAGTTCAAAGTGATGCATAAAAATACACACAAAACTATAAAGTCGTAAATCGAATTGTTAATATGTTAGCCCCATATGTTTTTGGGGCAATATATTGTTTGATTACAGTAGTTACATGAAATACTGTTAAGGATAGAAATTCTGTCCACATGTGTAGCCACAGGGGCAAAGGAGTTCCATGTGGGTTCTTCGGCATTTCTTCTTTGCACATGGATAATGTATTGTGGACGTTAAAACTGTATGTGCGTGAGTGTTCCCATGTGTAGTTACCGAACCAGGATGTCGTCTCCAGCCATCTCTTCTAATAGCTGGGAGATGAAGCCGGTGCTGGCGCAGTAACCCAGCGATACGGCAGAGACTGCGCACACCTCCACCACCAACTACACACACACACAGAGGAAAGCGACTCAGCAAAACCAGTCAAAAACGTATTTGCTGTGATGATCACACATCATACAGGAGAAGATGAAGACAAACCTCATAAACTCTGTACCGGATGATGTCACTGGTGGCCATGACATCCTTGACATCTTTAAGGTGAGTGCGGAACAGGGCGTCAAGTCCAGGCTTACAATGAGCCAACTTCGCTAGAGCAGAGATAGCCTGTAAAACACATGCGCGTGCAGACACACACGTTCACACACTTGTAGGAGCTGAACAGAGGCCTACTGTCCATCACTTGATGGCTGAGGTCATAGAGAGCTAATGTAGGAATATGTTTCAGTTCCAGAGTGTGAGTAGCATCTTTACCTCTTTAGCAACAGAAATCTTCTCAGCAGCTATGCACTGTATGACTTTCCTCAGGATGTTCTCACATGCCAACATCTGGGTCAGAGCTTCTCCATTCTCCACCACTCTGCCCATCTTGGAAAAACATGAAAATGAATATTTTAAATAAAAGATGTCATATATAAATTATGTGTGGTATATGGATTTTGATATATGGGGAAACATTTTGAATACTCATACTATCCAGAATGCTTTGTGTCTTCATCATTTACATGCAGTGCTGCTACGTTATAACCATGCTGTTCACCTGTGTGAGCGTGAGAATTTTGACAGTGTCGTCTGGATGCTGAAGGCCACCCTCGAGCTCCGTCTTCCGCGCGTGAAACAAGAGGGCGGGATCTTGAGCCTGCAGGATGCGCCCCAGAACCTCGACACATACTTCTATTTGTTCCCTGTTAGGAGGTAAATAAATATAAACACGACATTATATCATTGTACTGAACTGTTTAAATGTTAAGACATTACTGGATATGACTGGTGTGTGGTGTGGTGGTGTATAATGAATGACTGCATAAAGTCACGGGGCAGATATCCGACATCGCCAACATTTGACAGGTGAAGTGTCCTCGCCACTCATTGCTTCATACTGACAGCGCTTGGGTTTGATGCTTGGCTAGTATTAAATACATTTTTATGCCCAGGTATGTTGCAATCACCCAAATCATCCAATCCTGATGAGCTTACTGTGCCCATAACTTGCGTGCATCAGTTTTTCTGACGAAGTATCAGTAACGCAGATTATACTGTATACATGCTAATTATTAGCTTTTGCTTCTAATGTTTTATTCCTTACGGTCGAATGGACAAAAAGAGCTGAAAGAGGCATATTCAACATCTTGCAAGTTACAATAGTCCAAAATGTATATATTGGTCAGCAGTGGCGGCTGGTAGTCTGTCAAACAGGGGAGGCTGTTCAATTACAATATGTCCAGAACGCAAAAAAAAAAAAAAAGGGGGGGGGGGGGGGGGGGGGGGGGTCAATTTTGACACACATCTTACATTGGTCCTCCTGAGCCACATATGGCCTCACACACTAAAGGACTCTTGTTGAAACAAATTTGTTAATCATTATCCCCCTTGTAGCCTATTCATAGGGAAATGTTTTTTTTATTATTATTATTATTATTACTATTATTATTATTATTATTGTTATTATCATCATTAGGCCTACCTCTGCCACATAATGATGTGATTGAGTTTGCCTTCGATGTCTTTGTTCATTACTGGGTGCACGGCTTAAAGGCCAACTTCCGATAAAACACAGTTTTACTCACTCCTTTTGTAGATCGGACGGTCACCCCAAGTTACACTCACTTGCAAGGCTCTCATAGCGGTGCGTCACCTCGCCTGGCTGTGTTTCCCGGTGTTTCCCAATTGACATAAATAATGCAGAGAAATGAGCGAATCACGAAAGCCTTTCTGTGTTTCGTCACGTTGAAAGAAGGCGTTGGCCACAAAGGTTTATGTCGACCCATTTTTTTCTAAAAAACATGTCGAGTAATTTTTTTTCTGCTTGTTTTCATACAAGCAACGTCTGGTGGCCCGAAATCTAGCTTAGCTTAGCTATCAGCTGGTTGCTACTCTCAGGTACACACACAGCACAAAGCCTCATCCATAGAGCAAGCCCACTCTGGTTGCTCCGTGCCTGCAGCTCGCCTAGGGGTCGCTGTCGAAAGAGCACAGCCCTGAATGGAGCATGCACGCCACCGTTGGCGCCCCTATAGTGCAGTACCACCCGGGGAAGTGGCGACTCTGTTTCCCATTACATTCCCTCAAAGAACAGGAGGACTGAGCCAATCAGAGACGCATTTCCACGAGAGCTGGAAGAGTGAGCCAATCAGAGTCGCATTTCCACGAGAAACACGGAACACTCTCTCGTTTCTCCACAAGCCACCTTGCTGGCTTGCAAAAACGGCTTGAAACAAAGCAACCAGAACGTTTTTTAAAACAGGACCAACGCGTAACACATTCAATAACATTGGGGAACACGGCAATATTAATCAAATTACGTTGAGAGGCCATCTTTAAGAGGTCGCAAAATCTTTAATTATTTACCAGACATTGCCAACACAGTAGGAAACAAGGACTCGCCTATCACGGGACAGTTAACCAGTTGATCAGACACCACGAAAGCTCAAAAGAAACGGTTGTTCTTCCCTACCTTTTTCACCAAGTCAATATTAGGCAGTGCTCTGCTCTGCTCCTTGATATTCATTTTCTCCTCATAAGGACGACTGGAATTCGCCAGAATTTAATCCACAATGCTTGGCATTTTGCATAGCTTTCTTAGCTTTCTTGCAAGCTAGCCCTAACGAAAAGTAGGCAAGTTAACCTCAACTTTTGAATTGGGAGATTGAAAAGGATAAGGACTAATAATGCCACTATTAAGACTTTATTCGCAACACTAGGTTTACAAGAATATGTACACAAAACTGGAGTACACCGCAATAAATAGCTTCCCCACTGGTTACCACGACGAAACTTCTCAGTCAAATTAATAACATATCCGCATTTCGAAATGAAATCAACTACTGTAGCCTACTGACACGGGGTTCACCCAATCACAAGTCGGAGCTCCAGTCTCCGGTCCCTCCCCCCTCCTCTCTCTTCTCCATTGACTCCCAGTGAGGCTCAGTCTCAAAATCAAAAAAATTTCACGGCAATAGCCAATGACCGTTTAGCATTTTGCCATTGGAAAAGCATACAATTCAACATGCCATTGAAGTCCATTGAGACTCGACTCGCTTGCGTTGTCACGAGCGAAAAAAAAACTCGTGCGAGTCTCGGGATCCTATCACAGATTGGTTTCATATCTAAGTTGAGCACATGCATTTTCTATGAACCTGGGTTTGAAATAGCAATGTTATTAAGTCGTGTAAAGCATTAGTTTACATACGATTCTCCGTGATTTTGGACAGGAGGCTGCGCCTCCCTTGTACTCAAAGAGGAATCGCCTCTGTTGGTCAGTATAATGTGACAAGCGTACAACATTATTCCACACAGTAGCTGAAATAGTCCATCTGACTCAGCACTAAGTTCGACTCTGAAAACTCACTTGTCAGCGGTGTTGAGAAGGGAAAAAATCACCTCCAAATTACAACCGGACCCTAGCTCTCTCAGGTTGTTTACAGGAGTTGATAAAACAGCAGTTCGGAGGTTTCTGAGCCCTTCTAGTGGGTCCTCAGATGAGGAAATCTCCGATAACAGCCCCTCAATGGTCGCCGCCATAACGCTTGAATGTTTGGTATGCTAACTTTTCGTCACTACCGGTGGAGAGAACGTTCATGCAAAGCGAAATTGGAGCACATCCAAATAGCGCTTGTTTTTGCGCAGCAGGCATGCATCCCATCCGATTTGGATGATATAAAATAGCGCTGATTTACTACACAACGTTGCATCAGAAGTTTAAACAGTATGCATTGCTATGGATGGTGCGTGATGAATTGTATCCAGAAAAGTAAAATGAAACTCATGGCGCAAGTGCGTCTATGTTGCAGTAGATGGCACTACCGAGCATGCAGCTTATACAGATGTGTTCAGTGTCAATTTTCATCAACTTTACACTTAAAGGGACACTGTGTGAGATTTTTTGTTATTTATTTCCAGAATTCATGCTGCCCATTCACTAATGTTACCTTTGTCATGAATACTTACCACCACCATCAAATTCTAAGTATTCATTATGACTGGAAAAATTGCACTTTTCATACATGAAAAGAGGGATCTTCTCCATGGTCCGACATTTTGAATTTCCAAAAATAGCCATTTTTAGCTGCGAAAAAGACTCTACTTGGACCATAGTAGAAAATATTTGTTTATTACTTAGTAAACTTCCATGTAAAGATCACATTTGGCAATAGGCAGCCCAGTTTCAATGAGCAGCATAGTTGCAGTACCTTTTTTGACCATTTCCTGCACAGTGTCCCTTTAAACAAATATTTACTAGAGCTTTACTCTTTTCAGAAGGCTGGCAGCTGCTGATCTCAGATCATTTACAATGGCAAAATGCAAATCATGTTGAGCAGGCATAAACCAGTCACCAGAAGTCAGTGGCATTGATGAAAATTATTGAGTAAAGTGTATGCTGTACTGTATAATATACAATTGAAATATAAGAACATCTTCTATCAAAATAATATATTGCTATAAAATAAAGGACAGGAGTCTTAAATCAGCACAGCACACACACACACACACACACACACACACACACACACACACACACACACACACACACACACACACACACACACACACACACACACACACCCCGACATCACATCTTGGCCTACAAGTACTCTGAAGCTGACACTTTCAAATGTGCTCATTTCATGTAGCCTACACCTATGAGTCTGTGAACACAGTTGTGGAGGAGGTCATCAAGTTGTGTGGGCCTATCGGTAGGCATAGGCATACAAAAATATGTTTTATTACAATTTTGGAGCTGTTCGTATTGTTATATTCTTACTAGAGAGAGAGAGAGAGAGAGAGAGAATGTGCTTGTCAGGATATGGCTGATGGTGTTCTCTGACAACATTGCCCACCCCGCCACCCGCACCCCTTGGCCATATGCCAATTATCTCAGTTATGTGCTGGAATTTTCATGGATTGTTCCAGGATCACATCAGGATTACTCCAGATTAACCCGGATTAGCTGGCCCATTTACCCAGCAGCCGAACAAGACAGGTGTTGTTTACCTGGTCCCTCCATTTTCCTAAGCATCTGTCCCTCTGAATTCATGCAGCACTTGCCGAAATCCATGACAGCTAAGAGCAAGAACAACTTTCTGGCGAATACCTCAGGCAGCACAACCATGCGTGAATGAGACATGGCCATCTCTCCAGAAGGGTAGCTCGAAGGGAAATGCGTGCATTGGAGGGTATCATCCGCTCTAGATGGACAGCACCAGCGTGTTTCAACAAATGACCCAAATTACATCCCCATCCTGGAGTTCATTGAAGGAGAAACACAGTGCTGTTTTTTTTCACATAACGTCTGTGATACAATTTTGCTGTGTAAAAAGGAATCAGATGCATTGTTTGTGACAAGTTTTGTGGACAATTGATTACAAAGC